>NW_014569817.1:74831-123936 GCF_001313835.1 Polistes canadensis
AGACACACTCAGAGAGAGAGAGAGAGAGAGAGAGAATAAAAAACACAGAAAAGAAAAGAAAAGGAGAAAAAAATTACCAAGAACGAAGTAAGATACGTACGTATGTATGTATGTATAAACGACGTGTTCATTTTCACGACGATTTTTCCGCTGGAGTGAACGCGGATGTGCGACTTCGCATCGCACTCGTTTACATAGGGAGCAATAAATAATGAGTGGAACGGAATACAAATAGAAAGAAAGACTTGTTGGGTTCGGGTGTTAGGTATAGTGATGATGATAATGGTAGTAGTAGTATTATTAATAGTAGTAGTAGTATTAGTCGTTTGTACAGGCGCCATGCACGCGCGAGCGATTGCGTACGTGCATGCATGCCATGTGCACACATGCATTTGGTTCTACTCTTTCACGTGTGTTGGATTTATTTGCGTGTGTGTGTGCGTTTACGTGTATATAGAAACAGCAAAAGCAGCAGCAGCAGGAGCAGACTACAAAGCGATATCTCACAATGCTGGGAGCCAAGAACGATATACACCTCCTCGTAGTTTCCGTTCAAATAGAGCTACGTTTGTACCGAGTTTGTTCTCAAGGTGCAGGTGTCAACTCTCCTCTCTGTTTCCGGACGAGATTTGTGCGCCACAACGAACGGACGGACACACCTGCGTTCCTTCTTCGTATTATCTTTTTCCTTTTCTTTCTCTTTCTTTTTCTTTTTCTTTTTCTTTTTCTTTTTCTTTTTCTTTTTCTTTTTTTCATTTCTCTTTCTTTCGTTTATTTTTCTATGGAATTTATTTGCAATTTTTAATTTTATTACGGGATAACATTTATTTTTCGATGAAAGTGATATAACAGTATATTTTTTGGGAGCGCGAGGGTGAGAGGAGGTTTTATTTACGATATATTCATTTGTTTAATGATTTTGTAAATTGTACATAGATATTTGTATGCAAATTATCACTGTTCATATTTATACGCTTATTAGTTAAATGATTAAATTTTAACTAAGAAATTGCGAAATACCTTTCGGAAATAGTTTCGCAATGTTAATGATATAAAACTACGAATAGATTATTATAGATAATAACGAGGCAAAAACGAAAGATTATGCTTATTAAATGAAACGTAGGGTGGAATTTTCGTCGTCTTTGTCGTTGTTGTTGTCGTCATCGATGTGGTATGATGAGAGTACGAAGAAAAACGACAATTAGTTGAATCTTAACGAGCTTCATTCTGTGAAGTAGGTACCCACGCGCGTGTAAACTTTGAGAGAAGAAAAAGAAGAAGAAGAAGCCTACGGGGGAGAGAGAGAGAGAGAGAGAGAGAGAGAGAGAGAGAGAGAGAGAGAGAGAGAGAGAGAAAGTGTATGTGTGTGTGTGTGAAAGAGAGAGAGGAGTAAAGTGGAAGATAGGAACATCGTTGGAACGAAAAATGTTATTAATAAAATTGATGCCAAGCCGAGTGTCGGGCAACGTCGTTAGCCAAATAATAATCAATGTCTGAGCCTTACTCTGTAACAGTCGACGATGATGACGACGACGACGTAATTAACGAGCTAGATAGAAAGAGAGAGAGAGAGAGAGAGAGAGAGAGAGAGAGAGAGAGAGAGAGAGAGAGAGAGAGAGAGAGAGACAAAAAGGAGAGGATAAGACTTAACTCGATAAACGACATTAGATATACACAGGTTCCTTCTATTAATGGAAAAACGTGTTTTATTAATTATAAAAAAAAATGATTATTATATATGAAACATTTAAATATTCTATTTAAATTAATGAATATATAAAAAGTAGAATGAAAGCACAATTATTGACTCGTATCGTGTACATGTGTATGCGTGTACATTTACAATTACGAATTATTGAAATAATGAAAATGTTTATTGTCTCACCCTGTATATTACACAGTTACACAGTGGATTGGCAAGAAGGTAGTGTTTCTCATCCTTAGAGTTTAGGGTCCAAGAGAGTAGTCAGGAAGGCTTTTATGAACCTGTCGTAATACTTCTGCTGGACAATTGCTGACAGGACTAACGAAAGTACACCTACAAAGAGATGTTATAGTGTCAATAGCATCGTCGAGAGTTAAACGTTACTGTAGTCCTTTTACCCTTGGTCAAACGAGAATGTTAGACCGAGAATGTTAGGGTGAGAGAGAAAGAGAAAGAGAAAGAGATAGATAGATGGAGGATTCGGTGTGATCACTGATCTAGCTTTTACGATTCATAACTCTATCAATGCGAAAGGAGGGTGAGTAAGACAAAGAATGGATGGGCTAGTAGATAGCCCCTAGGTATAAAACCGTTTATTTATATGTTTTACGAAGTACTCTAACTTCTACCCTACGGAATTTATTTATTGCATTACGTTTGTTTCTACTATCACCAAATCAAATAATGCGTACGTACATATTATATAGATGTTACGTTATCATGTCTTATTCGATTTAACATTTGTTTTATTAATATATATTTGAATGTAAACAATTTTGTAAAATAAGTAGCAATAGCTTCGAGTAGATTCCAGTACGAACTAATCGAACGTTCATTGAACAAATATACGTTTAAAGCCTTGAAATAAAGTCATATATTAATTGAAGTATTTTTTGATTGTCCTCGAGATGATAGATTCGAACGAGGACGTTGGTTTTGATCTAAACGCGGTTAATCCGACTTATAGATAGAAGTGGTCAGGTTGCGTTTGCGCGCGCGCGCGCGCGCGCCTTGCAGATTATGCATTACGCAATGAAATCTAGTTGTCCGGCCAATGGATCCGCATCCTCTTGTCAGATGAGCAGATCCACGTATACCACCAAACGATGCTTGGGTTTGCTAGCGTGATTCGATGTAACCGGCTCTCTCCTCCGTCTGTCACCGACGCGGACGGCTCTCTCCTCCTCCGTCGAACTAACGATGTCCACTTAACGCTAATAATTATTTTCATTGGGGTCCCCGTGTATACGGGACTTACTCCCCCATCCCTACGGAGCCAACTTCCTGCAGGAACGGATATAAAAATAGAGAGCGGTGTACTGGTACATTCTAGCTTTTTAAACTTTTTATATCACAGTCATCAATCAGTTATTTCTATTTCTTTTTATTATTATCTCGTTCTATTAATCGGGTATTTCGATTAAAAAAATTTATTTAATTGAACGTTGACTATTATATTTTTTTCAATCTATATTCGCGCTTAGGGTTTATATTGAATATACGGTTATTAAATATTATGAATAAAGTATGCACTTATAAAAAAGGTCAGTGACATTTTCTCATTAACGAGAGATGATTACTCATTTATCTCTTATCTTATCTTTTTTGGATCGTTCGATTCCATCACTTCACTTCTTCTTCTTCTTCTTCTATTTCTTTTTCTTTTGCTTTTTCTTTTTCTTTTTCTTTTTCTTTTTCTTTTTCTTTTTCTTTTTCTTTTTCTTTTTCTTTTTCTTTTTCTTCTTTTCGTTCTTACTTTCTTGATTTTTTTATTTCTCTCGTTTACGTCAAAAGAGAAATTGTTTTATATTAGCTTAGAGCTACACAACACATCGTACTCTTGTCGTATCTAATGCAAACACGTTTGATACGTAAAAATAAACGATACTTTCGTGGGTAACGTTTAGATTACATCGTTCCTGGTGTTTTAGCTTCGAGGTCGAAACTTCGACATCGATCGAGTATGTTTAGAGAATAAAAAAAACGAAGAAGGAGAAGAAGGAACTCGAGAGACTCGAAAAAGTGCTTTTTCGTTTTAGATTTATAAACGATGATGCCGGGAACGAGCTCGTGTGAACTTCCCATATCGTTCTTCTTTCAAACGTTTCTTTCCACGCGGATATGTAGTTTGAGTAAACTTTTCAATAGAAAATATTAAAAAAACATTCCTTTTCCAAACTTTCATCTTTTTTATCATATATGAGTTATTTCTAAGCGTATTTAATATTCACACTCACACACACATACATATTTTCATTTATGTGTACGCAAGTTATGCGTTTATTTGTGTTGAAACAATTTTCTCTGAAATAAAATAAACTTAACGTTTGGACTGTTTTCGGTTTGATGGTGTTAGTATTAATGTTGATAGCTGTTCTGTAAGCCCTCCCTCCTCTTATGAGAAAGATAGAGACAGCAATAAAACGCCCTTCGTTTCGTCGGCACGTCCAGGGCGTGAGCCAGGCCCATAAAACTTAGAAACAATTGTCTTTTATCGTTTTGTTGCTATTTAATTTTCTCCTGGATTGGACAGCGAGGACCCAATCGGGACAGTTATTTAGGACACCTCCAAACACGGCTACGTCCTAAATAATTTACGAGGATACCTCGACCGTTCTATTCTCACTTTGCCCTTTATTTTTCCTTACCCTACGTTTTCGATCAAACTGGATTGACTGTTTCTTTTTAGATTTGTACTCAATTACCATGTTATTTAAGCTTCTTTGGATTATTTTTATTTTATTTCAAATGAATCATTTAAGATTATTCGAATTTTTTCTTTTTTTTTTTCTTTTTTTTTTTCTTTTTTTTTTTCAATTTTTATTCCAGTTTCTATCTTTCTCTTTTTATTTATTTCAAACGAACAAACACAAAAAGACTGAAAAAAAAAATTAAAAATCTAAGAATTTCAATGGCACGTCGTTTGACGTAGGTGCATTTGAAAAATTTTGATTGCCAGGCTCATAAAACTCGCGAAGATTTACGCTGATCATCTCGCATGGTAGGAATCGGCGGCAAGAAAAACATCGAAAGGCGGGTTCGCGTCCTATCCGACAGATTTTTTTCGATAAAAAACGCTAGGAAGATGTAATTGGAGTGAGGTGGAGAGGTCTTCTCTTGATGAAGAGGAGACGATGCAACTTATTTTTCTCATTCTTTTCATATTGTTCTTTTCTTTCTCTGCTCTAATGGTTTTTGCACTTTTTCTCAAAGTTCTATATATCTCTTTCTCTTTCTTTCTCTATCATTTTGTTTCTCTTTTTCGCGAAGAGAAACAAGTCTCTCTATCATCGTGGCCATGGCAATAAGAGAGGGCTTACGGTTCCCGCCATATATTCTGGCCACATTTTTATTTTGACACTAATAGCCACGTGGTATCGGCTACGAGCATGACTCGAGTCCGTCCGATCGCGCTAATCCCGCCCCGATATTGCCCGTATAAATCCTCCATATAGAACAAGAGAGAGAGAGAGAGAGAGAGAGAGAGAGAGAGAGAAATATATAGACTGAACTAAAGTAGAAACTATGAGAGAAAGAAAGATAGATAGGAAAAAGACAGAGAATAAAAGTGTATTCTGTTATCTCACTTTTAAAGATACTCGTTTATCAATCTTAGATTTTTCTAATATTTTAGTAATCTAATATATTTTATTGTTGTTGTTACAAGAGGTAAGAAAAATGAAACTAAAATCATGCGACAAATGTATTAATAATAATAATGATTATTAATCTAATATTTTTTTTTTATATATATATAGGAGGTAAGAAATACAAAAACGTAATCATTTGTCTTGAAATATTGCATATCATTATAATAATTATCGGATAAAATGGACGAATCAATCATATAATCATATTGATCATCATTATACACTGAAAAGAACATAGGTAAATTTAATCTGTCGACTATTTATACTAATTTTGTCTTTCTTTTTCTTTTTCAGGTAGGTACCGGATCGGATGAAGTGAGTTAAGTAAGAAAGGACCCCGACGTTTTGAGAGTAATAATCAACCAATTGGAATATGTGAGACTTTTAAGCATAACCTTTCTTCTTCTTTTTTTTCTTCTTCCTTTTTTTTTTGTTGGTTTTTTAACAATCCAAAGGAAAGAAATCTATTCTTGGGATAGGTATTATCGAATTAAGCTACATTAGGGATAAATTCATGTTTATCATAAGTTTAGATGATTTTATTACGGTTATTAGATTAATTCAAGGATGTCTAAAGATACACATAATATTGAATAAAAGCTTAGAAAGATTTAATTTTCCTATAACATTTTTTCATTGAGTTATTTTGAAAATAGTATCTCAATATGATATAATATTTAATAATAAATTTTTGTCATAAGGATTAAATAGTTTTACATATCTTCAAATTATTTAACATACGAAAATAGATTTTGTCGTAAGGATGCAATAATTGTATACTAACCGAAATGAAAAGGAATAAGAACAAAAAAATGTCTATATGTTACGTGCAAATTGAATCAGAACACATTGAAGCCAATATTTGAAGTTGGACACTGTAAATGTTATTTAAACGTTGGCATAATCGTGTCGCGAAAAAGGAGAAATGGAGGGACGTTTTAATGCTTCATAACCGGTGGCAAAGGCTTGAACAATCGGCCGTTATGATTTCGGATGTTATTCCGAGCGACGACGCCCCCTCGATTCGCCATGGGTGGCACTTTACCGAGATAGATGTTGCTGTTGTACACGAGCATACCAAAAATATGCTTGATCGTAAACCTTTACCCCTCTTTCTCTCTCTTTCTGTTCGTTTCTATCACATTTCTATATCTATCTCATTTTATCCTATCGTTTTGCTTTACCACATCGAACCACGTATATTTACCCCATTCGTTCACTTAACTCTTCGTTGATCTTCCTTTTTGAATTCTCTTCTCTTGAATTATTATTATTGTTATTATTATTACACGAAATCACGTTTAGAAAGATCACTCTTAGAAGTGATAGTTAATAATTTTACGTAGTAATTATTTAAGTTCTCTTCCAAAAATTGAAAGATAGTTTAGATACATGTGTGTGTGTGTGTTTGCGTGTAGATTGAATTCTTGAAAATTTTTGGTATAATAAAGGTTCTGGAAATAGTAAAGAGATGAGATCACGTTGGATGAAAATACATTTCTGTTTCTCATTTATCTCGAATACTTGGATTAGTAATGTTGCAGTTATTGCATCCAAATTTCGTTTCATTGTTATTAAAGTGAATGTATAAATTACATTAATCATACATTTTTTTGTTATTTAAATATTAAGAGATTAAGAGAACAACAATGCGTATTCAAATATTTATTAAACAAATTGTAACTTTTTATGAATTTATTTATAATTTGTGATATTTATAAAAGACAAAAGTAGTAGTAGGAGGTACGCCGATGGCGTAACGTGGAAGAGCAGGTTAAGCCGAGGTCAAGTAGATCGTCGTCTTTTATGGACGAGGCGTGTCACGGTGACTTCTCAAACGATTACCGTGGTACCTTTAACCGGTGATTTATCGATTATGCGATAGAATAAAGCGCGAGCTCGAGGGCTTGCGTTAGACTTCTAAACGTGTTTAGGACTATGTCGTTTAGAAACGGACACCTTACTTGTTTCACCAAAATTGATGCCCTTCTGGCTATGCAGTTTTGATTTCAACGCCAGGAAATCCCCTTTACTTGTTTCCGTAGCAAATTCAACACATTATTTTCTCTATGTTCATGTTGTGTGTGTGTGTGTGTTATTTAGTGTGTGTCCTGTATGTATGTGCGTTCTCTTCTAACCATGCACGCAATTTTCAGAGTACGTAACAAGTGTTCGTTGTTAGGTAATAAATTGTCAAGAGTAATCACGGTATACGTAAAACGATGGGAAACGTGAATTCTTGTTTAGATTGTTGAATTATTTTATTTTAGAAAAAAGTATTTCTTAAGAATATATACAGTGGATGAAAATTTGTTTATTCATAAAAATCATAGATAATTATTTGTTATTATTTAAAATATAAAATTCAAATATTATAACCATTTTTTATATAATATATTACCCTATACAATTTATTATAGTATTAAATATAAAATTAGATCAAAACAACTACGATATTTATAAGTTTAATTATAAAATAATTAAGATATTATTAATATTAAAATGATTTCAATCCTATGTAATACATGCTATACAAAAGAGAGATGATTATTAAAAGATTAGGCATAAATAGGAGAGAAAATAATATCAAATTGAATCTATAAAGGAGGAGAACACTTGTAATCGAATTCTGATATCGAGAATGAGTAAGCCTCTCCATTCTCTCTCTCTCTCTCTCTCTCTCTCTCTCTCTCTCTCTCTCGATTGTCGATAAAAAAAAAAGAAGAAAAAAAATAGAGGAGAGTAGAATGCGGATTAGCCTTGTATCGTTGCATAACGCTCTCGGGGGTTGATCTACCGAGGAGAGGAATTCATTTGGAAGGCAGACAACGAGACGCTCGCTTCTCATATTCTCGCGGGACGACGAAAGCTCGATCGATAAACTCTCCCTGACCCTCCCCTTTCAATCTCATCCTACCGACTACAAACTAATTGCGAAGAATTTATTTCACTCGATATGCTCCTATTCTCCATTTTTTTCCCCCTATTTTATTTTATTTTATTTTATTTTATTTTATTTTATTTTATTTTATTTTATTTTCCACCCTTCCTTGTCGGGAATAGTTTCTCATGCGTTAGGTGCTCGTTTAATCATATCCTTATTTTAATTTCTTTTTTTCACATTTTAATTAATAACAAAAAAGGCAATCGTATTCTTTTAGATTTCATTAGATTCATTTCTACCCTAGATTGTTGATTATATTGATGTATTTTTTAAA
Source organism: Polistes canadensis (assembly GCF_001313835.1). NCBI lineage: Eukaryota > Metazoa > Arthropoda > Insecta > Hymenoptera > Vespidae > Polistes > Polistes canadensis. Next base: position 83,408 of record NW_014569817.1, read on the forward strand.
ACGTGCGAGTAAAATTTTGGTTTCACCGAATAACTTCGTTCTCTTATTTCTTTTTCTTTTCTTTCTTTTTGTCTATACATACATAATTATAGACTTTCTTCTTGTATTTAATTAATTAAATAATTATATAATAAATAAAAGGGGGAAAAATGGTATGGCTTAAATTTCATTGGATTAATCTAACAAGGAAGCATATAGTTAATCGATACTTAATCGTTTATGGTGTATAGAACGTATCGCGTGACAGGAAGCTCTCGATCGAGGTAGTATCGTATCTTCTTGAAAGAAAAAAAAAGAGAGAGGATAAAAATAAAGGAAATAGTATCGCAAAGTTTCGTTGTCTCAAGAGAGAAAAAAAAGAGAGAGAGAGAGAGAGAGAGAGAGAGAGTCTCTTTTACTTGAAAGGAACGACGTCGTTATACGAAATCGTACGCTCGAGACATCGTAGAAAAATCGTGGCACGATTCTTCTTCGACTTTCGAGAAAGAAGATACCTTAGTGCTTTCTTCTACCTGAAGCTTTTTTTCTTTTCTTTTTGTGCAAAAGAAAGAAACAAGAGAGAGAGAGAGAGAGGTTGGGAAATAATATTAACATAAGCTTTATCTAAATGTTAATACGGTCCGGAGGTAGGAGTTACCATGTAAAATCACGTACTATGGTATCCCCCTAATGTCTCTCTACGAGATTAAGAATTTCTTTTTTTCTCCTTTTCTCATGTTTTTTTCGTTTCCTTTTTCTTTTTCTTAATTAAAAACTTGAATAAAACGATTGAATAATTTATTACATCTATAAGATATTTAATTAATGTTACATATACTCTATCTTTATTTTTCGATATATAATATATTATATATTAAAACAAGATTTCTTTTCAATTCGGTTTAGACAAGTTTTTAAATCTTTGATTCGTTGAATGTTTCTAGCTTTAGAAAAAAAATAATAATACACAAATAATAATACACAATAGATAATATACATATGCACTTATATAAATTGATATGTGTATGTAAATATATATATATATATATATATAAAAGAATATGCCGCGGGCTCGAAAGCGAACGCTCAAAAATGTAATAGCATGGGATCTCTGAAAAGTCCAACGCGAGAACACCGTCCCGGCCACTTTATTTTCCCCATTATTCAAATATAAATGTAAATGTTGATACAAACGGATAGGTAAATGGAGAGAAAGAGAAAGAGAAAGATGAAGATGCAGATAAAAAGAGATGGAGAAACGAATTCGATTGTTACGTCCTCGACGAATACTAACTCTCAATCGTTTTGTTACGTTCGTATAACTGAACTGAATTCTACTCATCTCTTCTCTTCTCTTCTCTTCTCTTCACTGTGTGTTGTTGCTTTTCGTTGAAGGGTCGGCTGAAGCGGTAGGAAATTAGTTTAGAAGGAAGCGACGCGGATAAAAGAAGTATAAAACGAGCAGAAAAAGAGAAAGAGAAAGAGAAAGAGAGGATGAGAGGGGGAGGGAAAGCGGAAAAAAAGGGAGAGAATCCTGGAGGGTAGTAGAAGATAAAGGAAGATCTCTATCGTTCTATTTCAAATATTCTCGCATTCTAATTTTATTTTATAATTTTATTTCGTTGAATTTTTTTTATTATTATTTTTACAATTTAAAATAAATATAATTTTTAAAGGGTTAGAGTCAATGAAGTGATCTATGGAATAGATCGTCAATGATACACAGTATTTTTATTAAGTCTAAGAATTGTGATTTATCTAAGAAGATTTCCAATATTTCAACTATAGATTTTTGAAATAAAACAATTCCAAATCATTGCTATAAAAATAATAGAATATATTTTAAAAACTGATATATACGATCTTACGTATCAAAAAGCATTTCTTCTCTCTCTCTCTCTCTCTCTCTCTCTCTCTCTCTCTCTCTCTCTCTCTCTGTTTCTGTTTGGAAGTTTAGTTGGGTAGGTTTAGAAAAGAGGGATGCGGTAATATCATCGGATGCTCGCGTTCTCGTGTTTCCCCATCGGCGATGCATTGTTCTCGCCCTTCGTCTCGCATTGTGACGAGGCCATGGCTCACGGAACTGGCGGATTGCGCGCGCTAGAACACGCGACCACGTTTTAGAGCCCTAACGCACTCACTCACACACACACATGTTCAAACCAACCGAAGCCATCCGGTTGCAGTGCAGGGTGCATATGTGCTGATAGCCTCGTAATGCCATCTCTAATTCCATGCAAGAGCTGATTTGATTTCGGCATTAAGATAAACCATCTCTCTCTCTCTCTCTCACACACACAAACACGCACACACACACACACACTCTTGCATTTACTGGACCTCCCTTCTCAGTATGATCATAGTGGTTGCGCGCGCGTCCAGGTTCCTCTCGAAAGCGATCGAGTTTGGGTTTGGGTTCTCTCTATGGCCTTGCTCCTCCTCCTCATCCTCATTCTCATCCTCATCCTCATCCTCCTCTTGCTTTTACGCTTCTCTCTCTCTCTCTCTCTCTCTCTCCCTCCCTCTCTCTCTGTTTCTCTTTCCCTATCGTTCGATGTTGCTATTGCTGGTACACCAGTGAACGCTTGAAACGCGATAGCTTCGATGACAATAACAACGTCAACGATATAATCCTTTTGGGAATTGCCTTTCCATTACTGGGATAAGAGAAGGAGAAACGTATATTATTTGCTTGCGCCCTTCTCCCTTTCCCTTTTCGTCACCCTTTTTCTTTCCTATCATAGCTATACCTCTCCGATGTGATCTCCGTTTCTTGCTGTGCTTAGATCATTTATTTCATCTACGTATGTATATACGTAATTTAATGTCGTCAATGAAATCAAATATATTCATGTTGAAAGTATTAAATTATGAAGAAATAAAAAATAAAAAAAAAGAAACGGAAAGAATATATGAAATACTTATGTACGCACGTAATAAATTATACTTATTTTGCGTAACGAAACATTTTTTTTCGTAGCCTACACGGCTTATAAAGTTCCGCGTTTGTTTTTAATGGATACTTTCTTTTAGATACATCTTTGTTACGATAATAATTAGGCATTACGCTTATCTGCATTAGTTTTAAAAATCTGGTGGTGGAATCTGGTGGAAACTCTCATCACGCCACCGTATGAGTATATAGAAATATCAGAATAGTTTACACTAAATCTAGATTTATCAATTTACTTCATACAGGCAGGTGAAAATGTGAAAGATGATAAGGTTTTTACGAATAAAATCGAGAAGATTCTTGGAGAAAACGAAAGGGGAAGTATTTAAGAAGAAGCAACTCGTTGAAAATCAAAAGAGGGAGAGAGGTTCATGAGTGCCTAAAAAAGTGCGTCAGAGGTTGAAGAAGGGATCGAAGGGGAAAAAGAGGATAAAGTGGCGGAGGTTGAGCAGGAATGAGTTAGGGGGGTCGGGGAGGAAATGACGGATCGAGCAGCTAATTCTTTGCGATTGGTCGCCTCGATCGAGTGCGAAAGTCACAATCGCACTTACGACGATCGTATCACGCTCGGATACTTTCAGAGGCAAACTCAGACGCGTTAGTTTTCGCGCTTGGCGACTTTACGACCGTCGACTCTTCTTCTTCTTCTTCTTCTTCGTCCTCTTCGACAGGAGGAAAAAGAGAACGTTGCTTCACGGATTTATTCAAGCTCGAACGCGCCGAGGAAACCAACGGCACGCGAGTTCTCTTTCCAAATTACCTTCTCCTTTTTCCTCCACCTCCTGCACTCTCCCTTCCACCTTTTCTTATACTTTTTATTCTCATTTTATTTTCTCTCTCTTTCTCGTCTCTTGATCTTTTATTTTTCCTGAGTATTTATTTCTTAACCTCTATCTTCGATTCGTGTTTAAGTAACCGAATACAACGGACGAAATAATGGACGGTGTGGATGCAACGAATGAATGCACGAGCGACAAAGAAAAGAATAAGTATTGAGCGATGAAAGAAAAGGGCTTCTGCGTTTTGTAATAGAGATTAAAATAAAACTGTTTTTCCCATTAAAAATCCTACATATAGTATATACATTAGATATACTATATAAGAAATTAGGTTTTCGTAAATGAATACATAAATAGAATAACTGTAGAATGATAGGTAGAAGAAAATATTACAGAAGATAAGTCAGAAGGTAAAAATACTTGTTAGGTATAGGTCTTTCAGTATCTTACAATAGACCTCTTCCATCATGGACATTGTTACGGATGCTGTAGTAGCCCGAGTGTGTCGGCATAGTCGCGACCGCAGAGGTATCGGTGTGCGGCCCGGCACGGGTCAACCGCAAACCGACAACGTCCACGCGCTCCTCCTCCTCTCCTATTCTACTCTATACAACTACTCTCTTCCTTTCTCTTTTCATCTTTCACTGGCTTCGTCCATAACACACAAACTACTCTCTCTCTCTCTTTCACTCTCTTTTTCCCTCTCTTTTTCTCTCTCTTTTTCTCTCTTTCGTGTCCAACCACGTCGTCATAAATAACGTTTCCACTCTAGATAAAACGAGAGAAATAATATATGTATCCTGAAAGTACCTCCGACAGGATCGTATTAGAAATAACAAGTTAGTTTATTCTAATCTCGACGTTTATAGTAGTTTCGCTCGATCATTTTTGATTTCAATTTCCTACGAAAGGTATATAATATGTGTATAAACAACTAATAAGCATATATGCATGTCAATTTCTTACCAATTCTTTTTTGTTTACTTTTCAATACGTTTATATTGATAATATACATATAAATGTGTGTGTGTGTGTGTAAAAAAGAATATAAGATGTGGTGCAGGTGCAAGAGAATAATTGCAGATGTTCGATATTTAATTACAATTTGTCCAAGTAACTTCATGTGCCCTCTTCTTCTTCTTCCTCTCTTCTTATTTTTCTTCCTCTTCTTCTTCTACTTCCTCCTCGTCGTTGTCGTTATTGTAAACGTTGAGTTTGCGGTGAAACCCCTCGACGTTTGATCGAATCTCTCGAGATCTCCTTTGTAAAACTAAATAATTCCTTAATTAGGTATTTCTTCCTTCTCTCTTTCTCTTTCTCTTTTTCTCTCTCTCTCTCTTTCTTTATCGCCTTCCTTCTGTCTCTTGAATTATAGCTATGAATTTAATTACGATATTAATTATTATTTCATTTAATCGTAAGAAAGAAAAATTCGCAAGACAAACAATAGCTTTTAAGTTTGATCGGTTCAATAAATTCTTATTAATTAAGATTGATAATCAAACGCGATAATATTATTTGAGATAATAAATAATTGAGAAAAATTCATACGCGATCGGTTCGACCAGTATATTTTTATTTTCTCTCTTTCTATTTATTTTTTTGTATTCTTTTTCGATCCCGTTGTTCGCGTTAAGCCGAATGTCGGGGACGATTTCGCGATTTAACGACTTAATAAAGTTGCCTGACTAACGCTAGAGGGGAGTTAAGAGGGAAACAGAGAGAGAGAGAGAGAGGGATGAGAATGTCGAGGGGGGTGACTACGAGGTTTCGGTCATAAGTCGGCGTGAGTTTATGCGATGAATATAGCAAGGAGTATCCTTGAAGCAACCAACCAACCCCCCACCTTCGCATATTCTCTTTTGACCACCCCGCGCTTATTATTTCGATCCGACACTCGGACCACTCTCTATGGTAGCTCGTAAAAGCTGGACTAGAACGTCACGATAGTGAGTGAGAAAGAATGAGAGAGAAAGATATGTTCAAAGGGCTCGCCTTTATTATTTATTCCACCGTGAGTCGTAAAAAAGCCGGCGTTCTACGGATTTATCGTAGAAATATTGAAATGAGAGACACTGCTTTTCTTCTCGACACACACACACACACACACACACACACACACACACACACACTCTCTCTCTCTCTCTCTTTATTTTGATTTTTTTTTACTTTTGAATGGCTGACCACCACCGCGAACGCTTTACGAGGCGATATATTTTATTCGAGCTTGGTATATATATATATATATAAAAATATGTTTATATATTTGTGTGTGTGTATATAACGTGGCAAGACGATTCGCGAGAACTGACTATCCACACACGGTCTCTGTGTATCCTCTTTGACTACCCGTCGCGGTAGATCATCGAACGTACCAAGAGGATCGAGATCGACGAGCGGTCCAATCGAATTTCAAGCCGATCGAACTTGTCCTGTTACGGATCGACGACTACGAGAGTCGCACGACTGGAAAGAATTCTTTTGAGAATTGTTGACGAAAGAGTAAAAGGGATAGAAACAGATAAAAAGAAGAAAAGAAAATATATAATTATACATATTTGCATTTACGTCTTTCTTTCTACAGGATCTTTTCTTCCTATTTTTTATTCATTTATGTTATATCATTTTTTCTAGCATATTAATATTTATTTCTTTGGAAAAAATAATTTATATGTGATTCGGAATTAATATAAATGATAAAAATTATGCGAAGTTAATAAACTGATAAAGAAATTTGAGGAATAGAATTTAAAGAACTCGCTGATTGTTACTCTCTTCTTTTTGTTTTAGCAAATATAAAATGACACGAATGAAAAAGAAAAATTGTTTTCTAATAATAAAAATGAAAATAAAATAGAAAGAAAATATTGGGGAAAAAGAAAATCTTCGGTGGGTTAGTTGATTTTCAATCTTTCTTTCTCTCTCTCTCTCTCTCTCTCTCTGTCACTTATTCAGTTGTAATTTGAAAAAAATAAAAATGTAAGGTAGGGGTAACTGTCTGTTTAGTCGACACACTCTCTTAGTCGTCCTCTTCGTAGCCGTAGTCAGGTTCGCGAATCAGGATAATCCGCGGTCCAAATTGGCAGGATTACACGTTCGAAAGACTAGGCCACGTCCTCGAGATTGGCTGGATTACGCGGATGTAACGCACCTCGTGAGAGTAGCTACGTGCCCGATACGCCACGTGCAAATACAGGTATTATCGGGTATTACTTCCTTAGGACTACGAAGTAGTATCGCGTGCTTTGAGAAATCTACCTCAAGGCTCGTCACGCTTCCGATTATTTGCCCCGATGTTTTGCTTCCACTTTCTCTATCCTTATCATTTTCTTACAATGTCAGAAAGAGAGTGTGTGAAAGAGAAAAAGAGAGAGAAAGATATTTCAATCTGTCTTTTCCTTTGTTCTTTTTTCTAATTTTAATTTAAATTCAATATCTCCAGACATTTTGTGTAATGTTAATTATATTATCACAGAAAGAATGATTCGTTAATTTTACGACTTAGATGATTCACCACGTATTAAATCAAACGTAGACGTAAAATAGGGGATGCCAAGTTATATTGGATTTTCTATCATCTTTTTTTCCTCTTTTTTTTCTTTTTTTTTACTAAAAACGCTCGCGTTAATCTTTCTCACACTTCACTTGCTAGGACGGTCAACATTGCGTGTCCTATCTGTTAGTAATAAAGATATTTTACACTTTCGCTAGGGTTCCTGAAATTGGAACTTCTATCTTTCTTCTTTTCTCTTTCCATAAAAACAATTCTCTTGTAAATAATATTATTAGAATATTTGTAAAAAAGAATATTTTCATAGATATTATTCTAATCAAGAGTTATCATTGTATTGAAATAATGAAAAAACAAAGACAATATAAAATTAATTAATTATTCATGCAATCGTAATATCAGTATCGCGATTATTTTATTTTTGTTCTCTCTCTTTCAACGAGTATTTAGATAATTCAACTAATAAGGCCGATATGGTAGCGCTCGTTCGGAACATAAATAAGTAAGCCGTACTGAAATCGTAATGTTCCCCAACACGGTACCGGTATAAAAATTAAAATTAGCCCGCGAGAGTAAAAAGAAGAGAGAGAGAGAGAGAGAGAGAGAGAGAGAGAGAGAGAGAGAGAGAGAGAGACGAAGTAACATAACACATTAGAAAGAGTGAGAATGCTTTTGTTGGGGGTGGGAGAGTTGCAAGGGTAGCGAGCACCCCAACGAGTATTATGCAAAGCCACGAGCAATAAAAATAACATATTGCAAAGAAGAAAAAGAATGAGAAAAAGAGAGATAGGTAGAAGTTTTAATCCAATATTACTAAGATAAGTCTAAACCCTCGGTGGAGAAAAAGATTTCTTTTGTGTAACGCAACCCCCCCGGCTTTACATTGTGGTTATTAGAAAATACTCTTTCTCTACCAGCGCATCGCCGAGGGGAAGTTTTTCTTTTTCTTCTTCTTCTTCTTCTTCTTCTTCTTCTTCTTCTTCCATCTTTTACTTCGAATTCATCCCCACCTCTTTTTCTTTTTCTTTCTAATAACGGGGACATATAAAAATTTTCAAAAAATATCTCATTCTATCTCAAATCTCTTCATTTTTAATTTTCCTATTTATTTTTTTAATCACCTTTTTTAAAGTTTTAAACTCATTTATTATATAATATCGGACGTTTATTTTCACGATAGTAATTTTATAATAATAATGATATAAGTAATACATTTTTTGGGGGAAATATTTGTTATAAGAAATTTTCTAAAGTTTGAAAAAGCGAGATATAATGTCTTCTTTGTTTTATTAAATCGCATTCATAAGTCCATATAAGTATTATATATCTGTGGAGAATTGATCGAATAGTAATTGAGAAAAAACGTAGTCAACCGGGAAATATTGCTAAAGTACTAAAGATAACGAACGTAATAATTTCGTTGAATTTGTCGATCCGTAAAGTATAAAATGAAATGGTCGAAATTTTGTTGTCTTTTCCTTTTCCATTTAAAAAAGAGGGAAGTGGAGAATCGCGGTAGAAAGATAGAAAGAGAAAGGGAGAGAGAAAGGATATGGAGAATTCTCGAAAAAAGGGCTCGCGAGATGTGGAACAACTCGCCCTTTTCTTTTATCTCCCTTTCCACTCGACGGTGTGAAATCGGACAAATCCAATCCGACTGACAGGATTGCAGCGATGCGAAGGGCGAGCAAAGCTGGAAGTGGAAGAAAGTGCTTGGTGCGTGGTAGGGAATGAAGCTAAAAATATAAAAAAAAAGGAACAAAAAAAAACGTACGCACGCAGAGAGAAAGAAAGAGAGAGAAAGCGAGTAAGTAGAAGAAAGAAGTAGAGAGTAGGAGAAAATAAAAAAAAAGAAAAAAGAAAAGGCTCGTGGGTCCTCGTAAAAATTTATAATTTGGAAAATATCGTTCCGTTCTTGGATTTCAGGCAGCAATCGAGTTTATAAAGCGGGAAATCGAAGGGTCGAATCTACGTTAGAGAGAGAGAGAGAGAGAGAGAGACGGTGACGACGATAACGGTGAAAGACTTTTGACGAAAATTGAAGTCGTTGTTATGACGGGAATTGCACGCGACGAGGCTTTACGATACGAGGGTGCTTCTCTCTCTCTCTCTCTCTCTCTCTCTCTCTCTCTCTCTCTCTCTCTMWCTTTCTCTTTCTCTTTTTCTTTCTCACTTCTAGGCGTTTTCAACTTTTCGAAAGGATGAGACAGTCACGAAAAAAGGAACAATTAATGTGAAAGAAGAAAAATAGTGCATCAACGGGCTTTTTAGTATTATTATTACTATTATTATTATTTTTGGTTAGAAGGAAAGATATTGGAATCACATACTTTTTAAAAAATATTTCTCACGAGGAATGATTTTCCCATAGATTCTTAAAAGTTTTCTTTCTCTCTCTTTTTCTTGTACATTTTTGTTATTTGGAGAGTCGAAATACGGTAGCAACGGATGCGATAAGATGTCGTAATTTAAAAGATAGCGTAGTCCACTCCCGGATTATACACAGAGGCTTCTTTGTGTCGTATTTTTTTCAAGTCACGTGCTATGTTTACTTTTTAAAATCCGGAAGTTGACGAAATAGAAAGAACGTAGGGTAGAGAAAGAGAGAGAGAGAGAGAGAGAGAGAAAAACGACTAAATATTATAAAAAAAAATAGACCAAATTAAATATAAAAGAAATGAAAGGAAAACATTAGAATATATATATTTAGATGAAATCCAATTGAATGATACAAGATAGAAGAAGATAGAAGATATGCCGAGATTCGATAAGGGGCCAAGGATATCATTCGCACATGCAACGATAATATACGTATGTGCATATGTTTCCAAAGAGGGAGATAGTCAGTGTGAGAGTGAGAGAGTCATACGCTGCAACAACATCAGAGAGCATTTAATCCGGAATGCCGAATACCGAAGTAACAAGCAGATCGTAGCCAAAGCGAGCATCGAGCCGGCCCCGAGCGATAGATTTAGGCAATGCGCGAAAACGGGGTTGCAACCCTCCTCGCGCTTCCTCGTTGCACCCTATCCCTCGTCGGGCCATTAATAATATACCCATATTGGACACAATTCACCTTGAAATTAACCGGCAGCCGATTGGTAAGCCCGTACCAAATTGACTTCGAAATTGACAATTTATGATCGCATGATTTTACTCTCCAACTCTCTCTCACTCTGTCTCTCCTCTATACTCTACTCTACTCTATTTCTTATTTGAAAACAAAAAGTTTGAATTAAGTGCAATTATCGTATAGAAATATTTTCTTCATTTTATTTTTCCACGTTTTTTCTTTATCTCTTATTTCTTATATGAATTATTGTTACAATTGTAGACATCAAAAGAATTGGTTTATTATTTTTTTAGATTATTTTTTGTCAAATTTGTAGAATAAAATAAATTGTATTGAAAATAGTGGCGTGTTAGTATCGATCTACTTGATTTGAAAGATATTAGAATTATCATAATGCAACATAATTTTGTGAATTAGTAAAACAAATTGAATTGAAAATTATGGTTTAAGTATCGACGGTTTGTTTTGAGTTTACTATCAGTAAAATCGTATCTTCAGGTAGAAATAGTTATTTGCGCGTGTTGTAAAGAAAACTTTCCAAAATCTCTCACGAATTCCGATCTTGGGAAAAGGCAGCTTTCCACGGAAGCAACGTGGAGTAATTAACACAATTAAGGCGGACGTCGTAAATCGTAATGCGCGCATCCTCTTAAAAAGAATCGAGATAGATATCGGATCAGGGATCTTCACGAGATCCATCGTGTGCCCATACATACATTGCAAGAGGAGGAGCAGGAGGAGGAGAAGGAGGATTCATTTCGTTTCTATCTTTCCTCTCATTGCATTGTCTTAAGCTTTATGATGAACTATTATTTTCTTCTGACAATGCTTTACATGCTAATAATAACGGTTTGTTCATTATTATCAACGTTTCTTCTCATTAAACTCGATATACATATAAATTAATAAAAGTAGAAAGAAATAGATAATGCATTTGAATAAACAAATTTGTTCAGGTAAAAAATAAATTATAATATCGTCGCAAAAGTTTCTTACTTATTTTATATATCATTTTAAAATAAATAATGGATTGTGTGATATATAAAATAAAAAAATAATCGCGTAAAATAATTAAAAAAAAGGTACAAACTTTAAAAGAAGACGAAAAGAAAAAGTTAAATTTCTAATACACTTATTTAGAAATTTAGCAAATAGAATAAGTCATCGACCTATGTAAATGAAAATAATATTTCGTGTATGGAATCATGTTAGGATGTTCGGAAAGGTGCGACGATCTAACGAACTCGATGGATCGTTGCACGCCCAGTCGTCTATAAAAGCCTTATAATTCTCCTTCTTTCTCAGACACATAGCAACACATACACACTGACATAGATAGAAACACACACATATATATATATATATATATAGCACAAACATGGATATAAGGTATATCGTCCGGCAGCTCTTTCGAAACGTCTGCTCTTGGAGATCGTAGTAGCAAGGATCATTAAGGCGGAGAAGCTCGATCGAATCGAAAGGAGGGCCTGGTTGGTTGTTGAGTAGAGAGCACCTGGCCTCTGATCAACGCAAATCCCACACGCGATTCGGCGCGAGAAACGCCGCTTACAAGATCGTAACCGACGAATCTAATCACGATTCTCGATCGAACGAACGAACGAACCAACGAACGAACGAACGATGATACACTTCTTAGATCTACCGATCCGCAGTTTGTTTTCAAGGTACGAATCGTCCACGTAATTACAATTTCCATTCGCTTGCTTTTACTTGCTTACTTCGTTCAACGATAACTCTAATGTTACGTGTATTTCAACGTCGACAATATTATTTCTTTCAATGATACACGCATTTTAATGATCACTGTAATTGCTACATGTGTAACATTCGGAGTAGGTATAGTTTATATATCATTTGATATTCATCTTTGGTTAACACGCGCACCTGTTTCCAAATAATTATTTTTTTTACATACTTTTATGAATATTTTTATCCTTTTATTTTGTTCTTAAAAGAAATTCAAAATATAGTGTCATATAGCGAAACGTTGTTTCTAATAATTACAACACCCAAGCTTCTCTCGAATCTCTCGAATTTCTTCAGGCAGAACCGTTGACAGCAATACGAACGGAAACGTAATTTATGGTGAAAATACACTGGGAGTTCTCTATCCAAGATAGTTATTAGAGTCGGTAGAGAGAGAGAAAGCGTGTTTTCGTTCCGCGTTGCAGATACCCGATCGGTTCTATTTATAATACAATTCTCTTTTCGATTTCAAATTGCTCAGATTAGAAAACGCACCGCGAGTGTTGTTGCGTTGCGACAACTACTTTGCTAACGATTTTCATTTTTTTTTTAACAATCTTGCGATATAAATTATTTCCATATCAAACGAGATTTTGATACGAATTAACGTATAAATAAATAAAAGAATAGATTTATTTTAATTGATAATAATAGTACAGAAAATATTGACAGAGATGTTAATTTTTCTTTCAAAGAAAAAAAAACAAAGATAAAAAATGGAACGAGTTTAGATATTAAAACAAACAAAAAAGAAACAAATGAATAGAAAAGATTAGTGGATATCGTATACCGTAGAAAAAAAAATAAAAAGAATCGATATACTTTGAAGTCTTTTAAGTTGTACCTGTCGTCTTACCTGTCGATATTGCAAATAAAAAAATAGTTACTCGTGATAGTGGATAAAAATGAAACGAAAAAAATGAAAAGATAAATGAAAAGAAAAAAAGAAAAAAAAGAAAAAAAAAAGAAAAAAAAAACAGAAAAAAAGGGTTAACGTTTGGTTCTTTCCGAGGCTTTTCTGGTTTCGTCGGTTTATACGCAAACAAGTGCGTATTATGCGGATCTAAGCGTTCGAGAGTGCGTTCTTGTTTTCGGTGTAACTCGAAGCTAAGCGGTTTAAGAGATCAACGCCGGTATAAACCGGCCGTCTGAGAATCGTTTGGAGATATCTTGTGCGTGAGAGGCGTCGGAGAAGAAGAACAAGAAGAAGAAGAATAACAGCAGAAGGGGGTGGGGTGGAGAAGAAAAGGAGGAGAAGAGCGAATGAGCGAGTGAGTGCAAAAGAGTGTATGCTGTATGTTCATATGTACGAGTGTACGTGCGTGCGTTTGTCCTGTGTTCATGTGTGTGTTGTGTGTGTACGTGTGTGTGTGTAGGGTAAAGAGAAAGAGATAGGGAGGATGAGGAAGACTCTGGGCAAAGTGAGAGGGCTGGCAGAAAGACGGGATGAAAAATTAGATTTACAAATCTGTCTTGACTACTATGAGATTGCTCGCTTACCAAACAGCGACTCTCAACTCTTATCAATATCTTTTTTATTATTTATATATATATATAATCATTATAATATTCATTCTTTATTTCTATGAATATATTAATTATTTTGTAGTAAAATAAAATAAGATATATTTGATCATTATTTAAAATGATTGGTGTATTAGTTGTCATAGATATAGTACAAACTCATATATTTCTAATCGTCAATATTTATTTGGCATATTTCTTTTTAATTATTAATTTTTTTCTGTGATCAAGAAAATGATATTGATTGGATTATTTTTACAACGTTTTATTAAATATCATAGATATAGTTTCATTTAAACATATTTGTATTGTATCAAAATAGATTTTGTATTTTGTATTAATTAGAGAAAAAGATTGCGAAAGATATTGAAAAGGAATATAATGGGAGGGGCAAAAAAATGGGAAGTTGAGAACCAGTCGATGCATCGTCCCATCATAGGTGCTATATCGAGAGCAAAGAAAGGTTCACGAGAAGAGTGGATAGGGTAAGCAGCAACGAGTTAAGGATATTTTCTCGCTAAAGCAAGAGATCGCGTTTTGTTTTGTGTACGTTAGACGGAGACTTTGTTGGGACGTATGTATGTAGATATATCTTTTGAACGCGTGTGGTGTGTCTGACTTTCTGGCGCCTGCCGCCTATGAAAAATGAACGTCCCTGCTAACCGCACGGGGCATCCAGCCACCACCACCATCACCATCACCATCGCTATCACCATCGCCATCACGAACGTATAGATTGTTTCAAGAAAAGAGATTTTTTTATATTTTCTTCCTTTCTATTCTCAACCTCTCGATGAATCTTTCGACTGGCTTTTATATCTTGCGGTGACTGAACAATATATATATATATATTTTTTTTTGTTGAACTTTTTTTTATGGCGAAAATTGAATTTGAGGAACAAGTAAAGAAAACTTGCATATTGTTTCTTATTAAATTAATTAATTTTTACGTTGCATTATTTTGATATTGTTACGTGTTCAACAAACTATTATTTTTTTTATATTAATAAACAACGTAAGATATTTAAAATACTCAATACAAATTATTAATCATATTACAGACATTTATATATTTTGTAATTTACGCTCGAATTAGTTCCCGAAAATCAATTGGAATAGAGAAAGATAAATTTTGTATAGGATAGTTAATTCTTTCGTAGTTCATCCTAATGACTTTTCATTTTCCCTTAGTCACGTAAAAGCTTGCGCTCTCGAAACGTTCACACGATATCATCTACTTGTAGATTAGCGGCTAACTTTTTCGAATCTTTTTCGGTTGGAAACACCGATGTGTGGAAACCCGGGTGTGTTTCTTTGATGGATCTGCGCAACAGCCCATTCGAAGAGAATTTTTCTGTTTCTACTCTCTTCCCACACCCCCAACCCCTCTTCCTTTTCTTTTCTTTTTCTATTTTCTTTGCTCTCTTCCTGCTTTATTTCTATCGTTTCCATTCTTTAAATTCGAAGTAATCTCCGAACGGAGGGGTCGGTCAACAATTTTCATGTTCAGAAAAAAATAAAAACAGTCCAGTGAACTCAGCCGGAAAATCATCGCTAAAATCTCACTTTTCTACATGAAATATCACAATTTATCGATTATTATATTATTTTCATTGTGTATTCTTTCGAATAAAACTAAATATAAGATTTTCTTGGCTGAATTCACGACTTATTATTAGATATTCATAATCTGTGTATAAACAAATCGGAGAGATATTGAATAAAAATATTTAACAAATTATAATATCGTACAATGTTTAAATACACGATTCGTAAAAAAAACGAAAGAAGCAAAACACTCATTGAATAATATACATATATCACACATATTGGTTTTCCTTTTTTTATGAAATATATAATAAACAATTCATGCGTCGTAAAGTTACTCGGTGTCTCTGTGTTGTTTATATACACACGTTTGAATAGAAGACGATCGTATACGAGTCGTTCGAATGCGACAGTCGGGGTAAGAATGTTACCTCGAAAACAGGTGTCTCTAACCACAGTAACTCTCTACCACTGTACAGCTCCAGGCCAGGAAGACCCCCAAAGAGAGCTTCCGTTGGTTTGAGCCTCGCAGCGAGTCACCTAGCAGCGGCTGCTGGTCATCATCCACAGCATTCCTTGAAGAAACACAGGATGGACAACGGCGATTACTATGAAAACGGACATCTAGGTAAGCTCCTATTTAAGCATCTATCTATATATTTAACTCCTTCCTTTGAGGAAGACTTTAATAGGCCTATTTAAAGCCTTACGTCTTATTATTTTTTTTTTTTTATTCCTTTTAAGACACGACTTCTTTTTGTTCATGTTATAGAGATCTTGAGGAGTATTTTCAGACTCTTCGTTATTTATATAACATATGTATATACTTATACTTTTTTTGAGAATGTAGGTGTTATCGCGAGATATTCATTTGTCAAATCGATTAATCCCAATTTTAGAATTATTATACATTTTATATATTGTGTGTGTGTGTCAAGATATTTAAAAATGTTAATATTTGAAATAATTTTTCTTAATGATTAGGCTTAACCATGTCATTTCTATGTTAAGTTCAAAAACAAAGGACACATTAATGTAACAAGTTAATGCAATCGTGTTTCAATGTTTCCAATATTATAATTATATTCATATGTTAATATGCTAATTGATGATTCTCATTAGATAATTCGAGTATAGATCATATTTGAGGAAGTTACTTAGGATTGGTGGTTCTGATCGTAAACGGACAAGTAAAGTGCGCTTTGCGTACGCGTAAACGCAAGTAACTCTGGGTTGCAAGGGGTACACACTTGATTACTGCCATCCGTGTACACGGCGGTCCAACGGTGACCCCTAGCGATCAATTAATTAGGGGAATCAAACACACTTGGAGTGAGCAAATTAACTGCAACTGCAGCCTCGTGTTGCGGCCTGCGGTGACGGCGGACGCGCTCGCCGATATATCGGAATACCGCTACTGATATTATACCTACTCTACACAGCTGTGTACCTACCTAATATCTTTTCTAAGTGCGATTCTCCAACATTTTTCTTTTTAATTTGGATAATTAGTAACATAAGTATAATTAAGAAATTCATAAGTTCCAATATTGCTGGCTATTGGGACATTAATTATATTGAACAAATAATATTTATAATATACAATTTTAAATAGAAAATAAAACCTTCTTTTTCAAAGATCATTTAGATCATATAAAAGGGTTAATAATATTTTCCGTATATCCGAGTATAAACCGCGGATGAAAATAATATAAATCATAGATTCGATCGCATTATACAATATTCGATATAAATTAGATAGATTCGTTTGGGTGTTAATCCAGTTTCACGTATGCGATGTTAAATTGAGAGAAATTGAGAAATTAATCGGAAGTTACGTTTCGGTTTATGTATCCTTGGTATGAAGAGAGGAAGAGCCAGGACGACATCTATTCTAACATTACGGAGAGAATCGTTAAACTTGGTTGGCAAGCAGCATACACCTAAACCTATCTACATACACCTACAACAGCACCCCTCCCCCACATACGTATACACATACAGACATACATTTAGCTGGGTGGGTACGTACGTACGTAGCTACATGCCGATAGGCGAACGCAGTTCGGAAATTGTTTAAGCAAATAATCGTGAACATGCCCGTCGACCAATTTTACGAGCAAATACGTTTCACGGGGCAACGTTAATGAATTAATGCTGCGGCGTTCGCGGTCCGTGCCTCCAGCCAACCAAGCTCGTCGGGGTAAACGTTGAAACGGCCGACAATTAATTACGGCCGTGCGGTAATTGTATAATTGTTTTACGATTGGAACCACCCATCGTACCTTCATACCTAACGATCATTTCATTCGTCGAACTAACCGATCTTTCCTTCCTTTCGTACAATCACATTCGATTACTTAAACTTAACTAATCTGTCAGAGAAATTCATCTAACATCATTTAAATTACAATACTTACAATCTTAATGTTTACATTTATACGAATTTTTGTAGAATTTTTATCACTAGAAAATATCGACTATTTTGTAGAGTAAACCCTCTAAGGTTTGAACTCTGAAGATCAAATAATGAGAATTATCTTAAGAAATATCTTCGATTCGATGGAAGTGACGATCGTAGAGAGAGAGAGAGAGATAGAGAGAGTTCGTGAAATTTTAGTTGTCGAAAATGTTCTGTGACGAGATTTGAAGGTGTAAAGTCGACCCAGAAAAGCGATGGGTCATCGTGATAGGTACGTGGGTTACAACAGTGAAATAGAGATAGATAGATAGATAGATAGATAGATAGGTACAAAGAGAGTGAGTGAGAGAGAGAGAGAGAGAGAGAGAGAGAGAGAGAGAGAAAGAGAGAGAGGGGACGAGTGGATCGTGTACGGTATCGGGGATTGCAATTTTTTTCAATTTCGCTTGCCGTGCGAGCAGCACTTCCCATAACGCAATTAATAAACTCAACAAGCGAGATCCGATCCCGATATACCAGGAGCGTAACATCCATTCGGTGAACGGCCCGCACAATGGCCGTCACAAATGCTCGTCTATTATATATACTATATACATATATCGTTCTGTCGATGTTGCTCGACGATACGCATCTATGTTGTCTCGACGAAATTAAAAGCGATGAGAAAAATAAATAGCTCCTGGCCAGGACCAACGTTCGGTATTACGAGGGTGGCAAGAGTGAGTGAGAGAGAGAGAGAGAGAGAGAGAGAGAGAGAGAGAGAGAGAGAGAGAGACAGATAAATAGAAAGAAAGAACGAAAGAAAGAGAGAGAAAGAGAACGATAAGAAGGGATATGTTTGGCCAAAGCCGCGTGTCCATGAGAACCTTTTCAACCCCTAGAAAATATTACAAACAACCCTCTCAAATTTTACTTTCGAGTAATATTCAGTAATATCTTTTATCTTTCTTTCTTTCTTCTTATTACAATAATTATTTCCTCATAAATATTGACATACACTTTTAATATCATTATTATTTTATTTTTTCTTATTTAATATTAATATTATTATTATAAATATATTTTTTATTTTCACTCCCCCCTCTTCTCTCTCTCTCTTTGCGTATGGAATTATCGATGGTGCTCGAACAAACGAGGAAGGAACGGAAGCCGATAGGACTCTTCGAGTCCGATATATCGGCTCCGGTATACGTGCCGGGAAGTTCCGGTTAATTATTTAGCGCCCGCCGGTTACTGAAATATCATTAATCAAATTGGCCTCCTCGCGTAATTCGCATTACACCGGGGTAATGCATACCGAGTTACATATTAAAGCGTAAACTAAGCAAATTATCCGGCCATCTGCGCGTGTTCGTTGCGTCGAGTAAAAAGGGGTGGTGGTGGTGGCGTTATAGGGGGAGATAAACGGGAGGGGGGTCTAGAGGTTGATATAAAAAAAAAAAAAGGTAGCTAATATATAAGTTGGCGATGGTCGGTGTAAAGTTTATAAATATTATTAAATAACCTGAAACGCGATTGTGAAAACGCGAGACCATAGGATGCAATTTCTTTAGTCGAATGACGATTTTCAAAGAAGAAAATAGCCTGCCGTAATACCAAGGCTTTACGTTTAACAGTTGCGTTACTTATTGTTGATGGTAAGGTTAAAGAAAGGAAGAGAGAGAAAGATATAGAAAAAAGAGTAGTCGAAGTAGAACGATCATCGTCTTGTAAAGAGAGTAACGCGTAAGAAAACGATAATGAGCTCGACGATAAGTACGCGTGAGAGCAGGTGAATCGTCAAAAAGAACAAGAAGAGAAGAAGAAGAAGAAGAAGAAGAAGAAGAAGACGGATAACGTGACTGGAAGATGTATCTTTATCGTCCTCGTTAACGTTGCTGAGCATTGAATTTTATGCAATTTCGAAAGATAGTCGTTGACTATTACTTTACTTTCTTTATTATCTTTTTTTAACACCGTTCACCGTCGATTATTCGTAAACGGGTAGATAATCAATTAATATACAGGAAGTGTGTGCGTTGTTAAGTACCACCCTTTTGTAGTTTACTTTGTTTTTTTTTTTTAAACTTATATCTCTCTGATCAGAAGAAAAAAAAAAGGGAGTTTAATTATCATATATAAAATTGTGTTAAATAATATGATTGGAGTTAATTTAGATTTGACTTATATGATATTTATCTTTGTGCGTAAACTTGAAATATTATATTGGAGATAAATTGAAGAATTGTTATGTCATATGAAAAAAGTGAAATTTAATTATCATATACAAAGTTTGTATTAAATAATGGTTGATAATCATTTTTATTTTGATCTCCTGTGTATTTTATTTTTATTTCCAAATTGTACTATATCTTATCAAGGAAAAAATTGAAATCCTATTATAAAATTATATAAAAATAGCGTGAAATAATGGTTGATATTAATTTTAATCAGATGTATATATTATTTAATGCATTTGTAGGTAAAATATGTTGGAGGTAGATTTAAGGGTTTTTAATTTTCACCTAAACTCTGTTAGAGAAAGAGATATATATATTCGTAGTTACACGCGTATACGTTTAAATATAGAAGATATAGATGTGTGTGTGTGTGTTAGTTGTTCGCACCGATTGTAACTAACACACATGAAATATACGACTACCGTCAGCGAATGCTCATAAAAGCATTGATTAACCGTTGGCGGTCGTAGGTCGGGCAACGTGCACGGCTCGTGTACCAATAAAACCCGGCTAATAGTCGGCCGACATCGCTTCAATATCATTTGTCGGTCCGACCTGAAAGCTCTTTACGCGCCACGAGAGTTTTCACGAGACACGATCACGCGTGCTTTTGCTGTTACTGCTACTGCTACTGCTGCTTCAATGTTGCTGCTGCTGTTGCTGTTGCTGTTACTGTCGATAGGATACGACGAACGTACAAAAATTTTACCCGCCTCTTTCTCGTATACGAACAGACACACGCGTACACATATACACGCATACGTATTACCTGTTTTTCCTCGCTATTTCGTACCATTAAATATGTTATATCGTTTAAACGAATACACATACATATACACACACGCATATATATAGGTTGATGATTCTTGTAAATTATTTGGGGCCATTTTTTACTCTACTTTTTGTTGACCATGAGTAAATAGATCCAATTTTTAAAAATGAAGATTAATTATTATCAAATTCGCGATAGAGATGTTTGTATAAATTTTCTAAGGATTATTTCATTTTATTTCTCTCTCTCTCTTTCTCTATTTTTGTTCTCCGATGTAAAATACTTATTCTAATTATTCATAATTGGAAGAATTTGATATAAAATTGCTGAGAATTTGAGATGTTAATACGGTCTGCGAGATGAATTAAGTGAGGAAAATACGCACGTGCGTGTCGAAGTTACGGAATTGTGGTTGAAAGACGGTCAGGTATCCGCGAAGTAATTAACAAATTGGGGAAACGTGGTGGATACCTTTTACTTCGTGAGAGAAAGGATGGATCATCCTCTACCCCGTTCTATTTCTCTTTCTCTCTTACTCGTTAAGGGTTCTTATCGTAGCCGCGAATTAAAGGAGATGCGATTCCGGATATAGCGAAGGTGTATACCAGAGAACAGAGAGAATGAGAAAGAGAATGAGAAAGAGAAGAAGAGAGTGTGTGTGAGAGAGAGAGAGAGAGAGAGAGAGAGAGAGAGAGAGAGAAAGGCAAGCTTCGAGAACCACTGAGGGCCGCACGTGGAATTTTCACCCTGCGGTCGGAAATTATACACCGCGTGCGTGCCGAGGGACGAAACCGAAACCGGCTCGGTGATTTGATGCGAAAGCGGAATAATCCGCGGAACGAAAACTGCCGATAATGTCGCGCAAAGAGAGACTCCAAGAGTATGATAGAGATATTGTTCTAAAGTATGAGACCAGATCAAATGTTATATGCAACAAAAATTAATGTACTTTTATTTTGTTTTTGCTTGAATGTTCTTAGTAACGAAACGAAACGATAATGTTGTGGAGAGTGAAATTCAGAAAGAATGATAGAGACATTGTTCTAATGCGTTAGATCAGATTAAATTTATATTCAACAAAAAGTTCATACTTTTATTTAATTTTTTCTATTTATTGTTCTTACAATGTGTTTGTTAATGAATATGAGGTGTAAAGTTAGTCTTAGGTAGGAATACGTTTCGGACATGAGTTTGCGCTTTTATATTTCATTGATCGTACAAAATATAAAAAATAGAAAGATTTAATTTTCTTTGTAAATGTAAAAAGAATCTTCAACGCTTTATTAAAAATTCCAAAAATTTCATTCCCTTTTTTTTTAACAAGTAGACACGCCTCGAGATTGGTATCGGACGATGCGAAGAAATACCTGCGCAAAAGGTTTGTCTTTAATGATCGCGCTTCTGCGTTAGATGCGTCCGGCTTGATTGTTTTTTACGAGAGGAAACAAGAAGAAGAGAGGAAGAATAAAAAACCAAGAAGTGAAAGAAGTAAAAGAAGAAGAAGAAGAAGAAGAAGAAGGTGCGATCGTTCGTAGAGAAACGAGAGCGTGTTGTTAAACCTCTTCATTTTGGTAACAGAGTTACGGCTTTACCGCAACGCGTGCCCGTAAATCAAGTGCACCTCGAGAGAGAGAAGAATCCTACTATCTCGGTCTATTTATTTCTTTATTTTTATTTTCATTTTCGTTTTTGCCAACAATTTTGCCGATCACTTGGGGAGTAACAAAAAAAAAGAAAAAACGCTAATTATTCTGCGCGAAATAAACAGAAATGAAAATACCTGTCGCTAAATTTCAAACATTTTTCAAATTTTTCGATCCGATTTTTATTTCTATCGAAGGAAATGATCGATCGGTCGAACGATGACTATACAACTGATTGTGAGAAAATGATATCGATGCATTAAAATGACGATTTGACAAGTAGTTCCAGTTTCTTTTTCGTAGATTAGATTGATGATAATTAGAGAAATGATCGATCATCAACTCTAGTAAAAAAAAGAAGAAAGAAAAGAAAAATGGCGAATAAATAAATAATTCTCGTATTTCGTCGAGTAGCTGTCATCGTAATCATGCAAAGCACGTTGTCCGTGGTGTGCGTGACGAACATGTTAGGAAGAAGATGCGCGACCCATTGCGGCTCCTGCTTGAACATAAAAGAGCACATAGGGTACTACACGGATACGTTTAAAGATGTCCACTAAGAAAGAAAGAGATGGATAGATAGTAAGAGAGAGAGAGAGAGAGAGAGAGAGAGAGAGAGAGAGAGAGAATCAGCTTGTGTATATGCGAACGTGTGTACGAAGCTGCGAGGGCTGCCATAAAATCTGCGCCGTCTTTCAAAGCTCACGAAGGGAATTTTAGTACGACTTAATTACGACACACGTCTCTCCTCTCGCAACCATACTAAATATATATCTACAATCTTCTTTTTCTACGCGCGATTAGAAACCACAAATTCTTTATTTTATTTGCAATTTTTTTCTCTCCATCGATCTTATACTTTACCTTTTTATCTTTATTTCCTTTTCATAGGGACAAAATCTACTGTAAAATCAGTCAAATTTGTGAAATCATCAACAATCAAGCGCGACGGTGTAGATCTTCGAAACGATCCTATTAAAAAAAGAAAGAAAGAAAAAACACACACGTAAAAGAATAAATAAATAAATAAAACGTGCGGGGAATATAAAAGAAAAAAAGATGAATCGACAGGAAAGAAAACGAAAGGAAGGACCACAGCAATTTCCTGGGATTGCATGGAGTAGTAGTAGCAATGGTATGGGAGGGGGGGGGTATGAGGAATGGGGGAAAGCTAAGAGTTAATCGAGGTAACGAAAAAAGAAAAATAAGTGGGGAATATCGCGAGAATGGGTGGTAGTAGTCGACGAATGATGTTCGGCGACGATGGTGGTTGATTGTATGTCGTGTGGTGTTCACAGTTAGAGTGAGAGAGAGGGGAGGGTGTTGGTGTTGGTGTTGGTGTTAGTTGGTGGTAGGTAGTCAACAATTTACTCGTTAGCGGGCCGCCGTGTGCCGCGCCGCTCAATTAACTCGCGAATCAACGAGCCCGACCGCTTTGTCCGCGCCGGGAATATTTTTGTAATTCGCGCAGGGTTCCTCGTGACCAACAAACGAGCAACCAACCAACCTAGCAAGCAAGCAAGCAAGCAAGCAAGCAGGCAAGCAAACGGAGGAAAGAGGAAAAGAGTGGCTGGTTTGCCTTTCTGCCTTGGTACGGGCCATTTTTATTTTCTGTTTTGTGTTGTTCTTTTTTTTTCTATTTCACCGAGCTTTTATTTTTCCCTATTTTTCCTTTCATTTTATTTTGTATTTTTTACCCCTCTCTCTTTTTCTTTCCCTGTTTCGCGAAAGGGACGGGACGGAACGCGTGGAAAGAGATGAAGAGGAGGAGGAGGAGGAGGAGGAGGAGGAGGAGGAGGAGGAATGGGTTATTGCAGCGAAGGGTGAACGGGTAGAAAATAAAAAAAGAAATGTTAATTGTACGAGGCTAATGAAAAGCGACACTTTGTTACTCTTTTTTAATTGTTCTTTAGATTTTATTTCGAATGCATTTATTTATTTATTTGATCAAATCTGCGTACAAATTTTTCTTCTGGTTCTTTTCTATTTTATTTTTATTGTCCCGATACGAGTATTAAGATGGGAATAAAAAAAAAAGGAAATCTTTGTGGTTAGTAAATGAAACACACTATACATCGTGGATATAGAATTCTGTTCTCTTTTGAAGTGTTGTGCACAGACCTGCACGTTAATTTCGCTCGAATGCACTGAAACCCACCTGCTACGTTCTCATACCTCATCGTCGTTACTTATTTTCTGATGTCGAGAAAGGCGAGAAGAACGAAGGGAATAACACAACGTTGAACTCGAATTCAGAATGCATACTATCGTCTGCATTTAAATTTAACGCTACTAACGCATTTCAGTTTTGATTGTTCCATAAAATGACAGTCAATGGCTTATCTTATATTTGTTCATTCTTTCTTTCTTTTCTTTTTTTTTTTTTTCTAAGTATCGAGAAACATGTAAAACATGAAGAACAAGTCGTACAATTGAAAAGAATATTTTAATACGAGAAAGAATGAAAATTTGATAAACGTTGTTTCTAAATCGCTCAACAATTGGGCTCATATGGTGCATCAGACGACATAAACTTTACTTACTGTCGTAAAATATCTTCGTGAACGTTTCTACAATGTGCGCGCGCGTATATGTGTGAATGTAATTTTGTGGTGTTGTATAAGTCCATAATTCTTATATCTATGGTGTAGTAAATAAATTTGATATTTGAAAATTACTTACCATTTAAAGTTTGTAAATTTGCTCTAGTTCTCGATATCGATACTACTTTTATTTTCTTTTTCTCTTATTTCTTTTTCTATTCCATTTCTTTTTATGAGACGAAGGATAACACAAAAATCCTGTGGGCATTGTACGATAAAGAAAACCGGTATTGGTTCGTTTCTATGGTTCTGTTTCTCTCTCTCTTTTTTTTACTATGTGTATCGGTGCTCCCAGATTCATCCAGTCAGAAGATATTAATAACAAAATATGATATAATAGGCGCATCCCTTTGCGAAATACAATGCAATGTTTATGCACCGGATTAAGCGATGTTGCGAGCGGAAAACTATTTGAATGGAAAAAGTATTGACCGTATTGTTAAGTTGAATTTTGTGGATGGATCACGAAAGATCCTTCGGACAATTTCAATTCGGTATAGTAGATTGTACTTTCTCGCAGGAACGGGCAGATGCTTCGGAAACACGCTACCCTCGTTCGATCCTCGCTTTTGATTAGCCCACGGGAAAGATTTACCTTCGAGATTAGACGAGGCATCGATTTTTCGTCGAGGCGTACGATCATCTCCCAAAACGAAAATCGTTCGATGCCAGCTAGAAGCACATGAACGCGCTCATTCCACGTTTTGAGATCTGCTTCGTAATCTTCTCGCGTGTGTTCTACTTCCTTTTTATTGCTTTTTTTTTTTATTTCTTTTTAACATTTTGATTAATTTATTACGTTGATAAGAAGGTACAGATACATTTGACTAGTTGTTGTTAAATTAATCATTCGAAACATTCGTATATTAATCTTTTTACCCCATTAATATTTAATGTTTCTTTTTATTTTCCTTTTTCTTGTTTTTCTTTCATTTTATTCTCCATTGTTCAAAGTATTATAAATCAGACGAAATCCTTCTTGGGCCAAGAGCGATAGGTCCAACCTAACTCAGATATCGTGTTCCCACGTAATAGATTAATATCAATAATTTGTAAGATTGCCAAGGCAAAGAGAAGAGAACAAGTTCGAAATGTCGGAGGAAGAAAATTTGCATGGATCTGATGGGTCTCGTAGCATCTTAGATAGAAGGATCGAAGATCACAGGAGAGGGAGAAGAAGAAGAGGTGGAGAAGAATCGTCACGAATTTTTCTCTTGGTTGATCGAGTAAAAATAAAGAACGAGAAAGAGGAAGAAACCAACCCCGAAATCATATCCGGCCCTAAGGCAACACATACACACACGAACTCTCTCTTTCTTTCTTTTTTTCTTTCTCTTTCTCTCTTTCATTCTTTCTCTTATATCTGAAAATAGATACTGCCGCGATCGATCCGTCTAATTTAGAAAATAGAATGAAAAAGAATCATGCTCGCGGAGGAATGATGGTTTTTAAGGATTTCGTTGGAACGTATAATAATGTGCTATAAAACGTTTAGAAAGATCGACGTAATGCGATTTGAATTTTTTGCACTTAAACGAAGCCAAAAAAAAAAGAAATTCTTATTTTAAATAATATAAAAAGAAGCATAATCATCTTTACTCGTTTATTCGAACGCATTTATCGAATTTAGATATTCTAATGAGTAGAAAAAGAAGAAGAAGAAGAATAGAACAAAGGGTCGGTATGTTGATATCAAAACGTAGACGGTGACTTCGATGACGGGAACGGTTGATGAGGAAGAAAAGGCATTTCGCACAGTGCCAGACGCAACAGATATAATAAAAGTTAGAATAGAAAGGGAAAAGAGAAAGAGAGAAACGATTTCGAGCCCACAAGGAGTGTAAATAATACCACGGTTGATTGTGGGCGTGGCTGACAGAACTCTAAAATGCTTCGACTATATATCAAAGGGTTTACTACACACGGATGATGCTCGTGGAGACTCACCAAGAACAAATATTGGATCTCTTTCTTTCACTCTTCAAAATGAAAGAGGAAGATAGAGAGTGGGAGAACGAGAGAGAGAGAAAGAGAGAAAGAAAAGTAAGAAACTCTTCATTTATTGTCATTCTATCTTTACTTCCTGCTTCCTGAAACTTATTTTTTGGATGATCGCATGAACATAGAAATGTCTCAATAAACCTACAAGAAAAATGGTTAATTTAAAAAATATTATATACAATTACGTGTTAGAAATATCTTGTTCAGTTTAATCTATGGCGAAATCATTGAAATAGAAATGATCGTAGTTGGATTGTTTCGAATCCTAATCCATTAAGTAGATCACGATTTGTTAGATGTAAGTATATACTTTATGTATAAATCTGTAGGTTGTTAGGTACTCGCATAGAAGAGTCTTCTTATGTCTCAATAATGGAAGGAGTAGTTCTCAGGAGTAAGCTCGGTAGAGAGAAGAATGGGTGTGGTGAGCTAGGAAAGTGAGAAAAAATCGAGAACATAGGAGGAGCAAAGTGGGGTTGTATGCATGCATTCTATGGCATCCATATTATTTCTTTCTTTCTTTCTTTCTCTTTGGAAATATATAGTTCTTCTTCTGGTTGGTGTTGTTGGGAGTTAAGCTCGTGAGCTACCTCGATGGCTGCCTGCCTTTCTTCCTTTCCTGCCCGTCTGCCTGACCGTTCGGCTGACTGGTTGCTTGCTTGCTTGCTTGCTTGCTTGCTTGCTTGCTTGCTTGCTTGCTTGCTTGCTTGCTTGCTCGCCTGGCTGACTGCTTCGACTCTCGATTACTTGAAAAACCGGATTCCTCCTGCGCGAAACTGTGTTTCCCGTCTTGTGTTTATATGTACCAGTGCGCACTAACAGGGAACAATATTGGGCTTATGGTGATACACGTGTGTAGAAACGATCATTCCCTTTTCTCATCGTTTCCCTTTTTACGTCACAAGATTACTTTGTTTTATTTCTCTTATTTTATTCGTTGATAAGGGAAAGAGATTCCTTACTTTTGGAAAATTTGTCTGGTGACAGTTTTGTTCGCTTTTTTCTCGGAATGGTGATTATAATGATTTATGTAAATGTTTCTTTGAAAATATCGAACTTATGACGATGCATTTCCCGTTTTACATTTTTGTTCTTTTATTTATCGAAACGAAAAGGATTCCTAACTTTTATAAATTAGTCGAATGACATATTAGTTTGTTCTTTATAATATTATTTAATCGTCTGGATATATATTTCTTTGACAATAAAGTATATGAAAATGACATGTTGGATATGTAAATGGATAAAAGATAAAAGATAGAAGCAGGATTTATTCGTCGGTTGATAAGAACAATGGGCGAAAGTTTGTGAGAGTTAGGCATACACCAAGGTTCAACAGACAGTTGTTTTAAGTGTATAAAACGTACGTACGTAGGCCCAGCGACAAAGGGCAGATCTTCCAAATAATTTCACGTAGAACTGATGTGAGAGTAAGATCAACCGACCGGAAGAGGATTCATTTTTCTTTGTAAACGGAGAAATACTCGAGTGGGTGGAAAAAGAGAAAAAGAGAGAGAGAAAAAGAGAGAGAGAGAGAAAGAGAAAGAGAAACGAAGAGAAATAAAAGAAAGAAAGAAAAAATACAATCAAAAAAAGAGAACTAAGAAAGAATGAAATTGTTTTGATGAAAGGAAACATCCAGACTATGAGTTAAAAGATCTTCCCTTAACCTTAGGCTAAATAGTTTAATTTCGTAGGGATTAATTATAGGAAATTAACTAAACAAACTTAATGAACAATTTATTTTTCCGTTTATGTATTACTTTCTCGACGCTTTACTAATTACTTGAATTATTAATCTGAACTGTTTAAAAATCAATCAAATCTTGGTTAATCCCAATAGTCACGAAAAAATAAAATATATATCTTTTGACCCAGATACTTTCATGTAGGAAATGTATATGCTGCATACCTGTTATTTGTCAAGATAAAATCGATAAGAAATAATTCCGAGGTCGAAGTCGATTCGCAAGCTTCGACAATGAAGCCTTCGGAGTCAAGGATGTAATTTAAAAAGG
Organism: Polistes canadensis; assembly: GCF_001313835.1. NCBI lineage: Eukaryota > Metazoa > Arthropoda > Insecta > Hymenoptera > Vespidae > Polistes > Polistes canadensis. The sequence goes on from NW_014569817.1 coordinate 112,220, forward strand.
CCACTTCATTCCGGCACTTATCCTCGCCGTGTAGAAAAGTCCGTGTTCGAGATGCATAACAAATTTCACTGGTGTCTTCGCCCTCCATTCATCCGTTCGTCTTATGAAGGAAGAAGGAAGAAGAAGAAGAAAGAGAGACGTGACGAGGCTATGGAAGGAGGAGGAGGAGGTGAAGGTGGTGTTGGTGGTGAAGGAGGAGAAGGAGAACAAGAAAAAGAAGAAGAAGAAAATAGCCGGCTCTCATTTAGCCTGGCAATTTATTCTCGCGTTTTGTAATTAACACCAGAAAAGAAGTTGCGAAGTCGTTCTTCTCCTACAGGCATGATTCGAAGTATTCATTCTTTTGTTCTTCTCTCTCTCTCTCTCTCTCTCTCTCTCTCTCTTATTCTTATTATTCATTACATTCTCATATTTTCTTTATTTTATCTTTTTTTATCGATACACGTGTTATGATATTACGTTAATAAATTTACAAAAAAAAATAAAACATGAAATTGTCAATTAGGAAGATTATTTTTTTTTGGATTGTGTCAAAAACAGCTGTTTTGGAAATAAATGAAAAGTATTATTCAGAACTTTGATAGTTATATACTTGTATGTATAAAATACGGAAGAATATGAAAGGAAAAACAAGATGGAGACTACAACGAAGATGACAACGAAGAAGAAACGTAAAAGAGGATGAGATATAAGAAGGAGAAGGAGAAGGAGAAGAAGAAGAAGAAGAAGAAGAAGAGAAGGGAAGAGAAAGAAGCATGGAAGGAAGAAGAAGAAGCGACGATGATGGAGGCCTCTCCTCTGCATGCCACTGCAGTCAGCTCAGACTGAAAGCGGTCCGTATAATTATGGGTTGTCACCTCATCAGCTGAGGGAGGGGCAAGGAGTTGCTTGCGGTGTGCTGTGCTGTGTTATAGCATGGTATGGTGTGGTGTGGTTTTCTGTAGTGTTCTCGGAGTGGGAGAAAAAAGCTAAGCTAGAGGAAGGGCAGTCTTTAACCTTAAATTGTACTTTATAGTTTTGTTTTATCGACAAAAATCGATTTGTCATTTTTTCCAATGTGATTTCGTGAAAAAGATCTTCATCCAACGAATATATCGTATGGTTGATAGAAAAAAAAGAAACAAATGTACAAAAAGTTGGTATAGTTTAGAGTAACAATAGAGGTACGTGTATATGTATATATTATGGTTAAAGAAGAAGAAAAGAGAAAAGAAGAGGATAGAGAAAGAGAGAGAGAGAGAGAGAGAGAGAGTACCGCGGTTAAGTGGAGAGTTTAGAGGAGTTTCATTAAATCATATGGATTGGGGATAATGTATGTTATTGAGCGGAGCGTCCAAATCACGCTCTATAAGTTGTAATAAGTCCAATTTTGGGGCCGGTCATGGGCCGGATCCCACAGTGGTTGTCAAAGCTATCGCAACTTCCTTGGAGTTACTTTAAAGAGACGGCTTTGGATTAATGGCAGTCACTGAACAACGAAACCGCCACTTACTCGTCAAACGGCCAGCCGGTCCGCCGAAATCACTGCCATTTAGATAATTTGTAATGAATAGGCACCTCCAACTCTCTCTTTCTCTCTCTTTTCTTCTTCATCTTCTTCTTCTTCTTCTTCATCATCTTTTTCTTCTTCTTCTTCTTCTTCTTCTGTATTGCATATCATCTTTTCTTTCTCTTCCCTCTCTCCTTGTTTCTTGAAAACACTTCGTTCTTGTAGTATCTTCCTCCTTTTCGCACGAATTATTTCGACCGAGAGGAGAGGCCGTGACCTTAAAATGACAAAAGTTTCACCTGTCTAATATTTCATCGACCATTTCGGTTATTCTTTTCTCTACCACCCTTTTTCTCGGAAGGATTGCTACTTTTATTTTTTCCTATGGTCGATCAACGAACCTAAATCTAAACGAGGTAATCAAGAAAAGATTTGGAAAGATTTCTTACCAAAAATTAGCGAGGAATGTTAAACGTACATCAAATGATTGTTCTTTCAGGTTGAGAATTTGTACAGAAAAAAAAAGCAAATAAAAATCATCTCCCTTTTTAATGCAAGCTTTTTTTTTATCGAAGTTGACAATAATTTATATCCTACAACGAATGATATAATATTTGATAGAAAATGTTATGCAGTGTTGTAAAAAGGGAAAAAATGTAAAAGGAAAATGTGTTTCGTTGATAGCAGTTATGCGCTTATAAACGAGAAACTTATCGGTGGCACGCGTCGCCGCAACAAATGACGATGGCGTATACCACGATGCCGATCTTTTACGCCTTCAAGTTGGGGACAACGGGACAAACGGGGTTGAATCGTGGCGTCGAAGGTTTCAGCCCATCAATCAAAATACGTGACCGTGCATGTATTATCGTTTTACTCACTTCCCCCCCCCCCCCGCCCCAACCACAACCCTCTCGCCTAACTCCAACGAATCTTCTTTCGTCCCTTAAAAAAAAATCGAAATCCGTATAATACTCGTAAGAATAGTAATGACTTTCTCTCTCTTCTGAAAATTTGACTTCTCGATATGGAAATAAATGTAATATCAACGATAGATATTTTTAAAGATCACGAAAAAAAGGAAATAAACCGTACCGTAATATAAAGAGATAACGAAAGGGAAAAAAATGTTTATAACCGGAAGAATAAATTCTTAGAAAATGATTATTGTCGAGTAGTCGAAAATTGTTATTCGTCTGGAGGCCACGTAAATCCATCACGAGTAGCCCATTAAGTCGATGCGCAAACACGCGCGCAAGAGGACGAGAACGAGGACGAGGACGAGGACGAGGACGAGGACGAGGACGAGGTTGAGTTTGAGGTTGAGTTTGAGGTTGAGGTTGAGGTTGAGGTTGAGGACGAGGACGAGATCGCAAACGCAAATCAACGAGCAGATTATATGCAGAGAGCTGCCGTTGCGCTAGCCGTTGTGATTGATATTTGGTTAAGCGGCCGGCGATCCATCAAGCCTACGAAAGCGCTCTTTATCCGAGGCTTGCCACGAGCTTCACGTCTCGCCTGATTTCACTGAAATCCGGATACCCTTGCACCCTTCTACCTTGTCCCTCTCTCCCTTCGTCTTTTTTACCCTCAGTTATACTACCTTCCATTTTTCTTTTTTCTATTCATAGACTGAAGTACTAGAATTCGATATAAATAATATTGGTTATAAAAAAAAAAATATCGATATCTGACCCTGATAAAACTCTAAGTTTATTATAAATACTTACGAATTATTATTTATATCGTAAAAAGAGAGTATTTTATGAAATATTCATCGAATAAATAAATATATTTTGTTTATGTTAATGGTCTATTCTATCGTATAATATATAATAAAAGTTCGGTTAATTTAAGGACCAAGTAGTTTTAAATTCAGAAAACAAAGGATAGGACAGTTATTTCATTATTTGTTTTCTGTTCACAGATGTACCAAGGATGGAAAAGTCACCGCTTTTGGCGAACGGCTATAATCATCCACCCACACACCTCAGTCATATGCAATTCATGCAGTTGGGAGGACACCCAGGTGCAGGACACACAGCCATACTCTCACCAGCAAGTCTGCCCCATCATCTTCAAGCACAGGCTCAGGCTCGTGCCGAACAAGGTCTCAAGGTTAACCCAAATATGACCAACATCGAAGCACTCGCGAGGTCAGTTTTATTTCAATATCATTTCTCTATATATATTTATATATGTTTTTATTAAATATATATCTATAAATATAATTTAGAGGATTATACTCGAGAATGGTCTCGATAATCCTCCATTTGTGAATTTAATAAAACTTGGTCGTTTTGCATGTTATGTGTGTGAGGAATCGATGTCTCATTGGTGTTATTATATTTCTCGTTAGAGAAAGATTTTTCGTTCGGATCCAAGCTCACGTGGTGTTTTTAAGGGGATTAAAATGTTATCGTGTATGGGACGAGAGGAAGATGTTATCGTGACACTATAGGCGATATTTCGGAAGCGACGACTGTGTCCCAGCGGGAAACATTTTCATTAACATCGGTTAGGATTTTACGAGCCACCTGAGTACGTTGTTTGTGCGTGTGTGAATACAAAAAAAAGAGATAAAGAGAAAAGAATGAAACAAGAAAATCATTTCATGGTCGATCATATTCTTTCGTATTATTATTATTATTATTATTATTATTTTATTAAACCCCTTATCTCTGTCTATTAAACTTTGCATACAATTTTCGCTTTTTACGGGCTAATAATCATCCAATAATAATAATAATTAATTATTTATTTTTTTTTTTTACGATTAAAAAATTGTTTTAAATCAATCATAAGTGTATTCAAAAAGTTGGATTAAAATTGTTTAGTTGAAAAGAAGACAAAAAAAATGATAGAATAGAAATTGGATTGATTTGTTTTAACTTTCTTCCACAATAGAACTCCATTCCCCTCCTACCCCGAGAAAAGACGCGTTCGCGTTGTTGGGACTGTCGCGATCTTACAAGAGGGGCTGGCGAGGCCAAAAGAATACAACTTTAAGAGGATTTGAAGAGACGGCGAAGCCGTGGAAATCCAAGGGGTCTCGACACCGCTTGATCTCTCTGTCTCTCTTTCCTTATTTCTTCCAAGAACGTCTTCTCTCACTTTCTTAACATTCTTATTCTCCTTTCACGTTCATTTGAAGATTTCTTGTCTCTTTAACAACACGATCTGATTCAGGTGAAATCAACTCTTTTTTCCTTCTCTATTTCACTTTTAAATCCGATGAACTTTGACCGGGGAATAAATTGTTACAATAAGTTCTATTAGTACTTGCGAAAATAAATAAATATTATACTTCATTTAAATAATCATTTTCCATTAATACATTATTGCAATGAAAATATGATTTTATCAATAATATTATTACAAGTTAAACATTGATATTTTATTACAAATATTTCCTACCTTTTTTCAAATTAATGACAATATACAAAATTGTATATAGAATAAAATTAAAAATGAAGAAATGTTAATTGAAGTACATTTAGTTGGAGCTTTGATATAGTTCAAAGTTGTTAATCTTTGGTACGTTACGGTCTCAAGACGAATATCGTAGCTTATTCGATCTAAACGGAAGAGGAAGAAGATATCGCGAGACGCGCGAAAGCCGAAGGACGAAATCCTGTGTAGATACGTCGCGTCGATCCTAAGGGCGCTTGCTCAAGGGGTTTCTAAAGGTGATACTAATCCCAGCATTTGTTAACGCGTTTCTAATAGATCCGAGCCACCCTTTTCCTTTCTCTCTCTCTCTCTCTCTCTCTCTCTCTCTCTCTTTCTCTTTCTCCCTTTCTTTATTTCGTTCTATCTCACTAGTAAGCTTTAGAGCTTTCAAGATTCGCCTTAATTTTCGATTACATTCGCTTACTATCCCTAATTAACTTCAAATTATGCCCAAACATTTTACCACCGCTCATTTTTTTATCATTCCTTATGGTTAGATGATGAAAATATGTTTTCTCATTTTTTAAACGATCATATTTCTATTCATTCCTCCCACGTTTCATTTAATTACGTTGAAACATATTTTTGTTGAAATAAAAAATAAAAAGAAATAAAGCAAATGATAAAATGTTTGAAAAGAAGATCATTCAGATGTTCTTCTTGATCGTTCTTGTACATAGGCCTCGGTTAACGTAACGAAGGCGACGTCGTGAGTTTCGCATTATGATTTCAGCGCTTTGCTTTTAATTAAAATGCAAATCTATCGCAGAACGAGTAAGAGAGATAGATAGAGAGAGAGAGAGAGAGAGAAAGAGAGAGAAAGAGAGAGAAAGAGAGAGAAGGATAGATAGAAAGAGACAGAGATCAGGAGGTAAGACGGATTACGTCTGGGGGCGGCACGACAAACACCGGAATATGATTAATTCAACGCAACCCTATCGTGAAATAACCTATACTATCACACACACACACACACATACGTGTATATGTATATACACTTATACACATCGTAACAAGTTGAAGCTTCTCCTATCGTTGTCCTCGGACTCCTCTTCTCGTCCTCCTCATCCTCCGTGTTTCGTCACCTTTTACTTCGTATCCTCTTCTACCAGTTTCAACGGAGAGTTTCGACGCACGTCCTCCCATCTGTCCATTCGCCTTCAACCTTTACCCCCCTTAGAACAGCCTTCCTATAAACCCTTCCAATGCTATCCATTTTCCTGCGAATAAATACACACGACGCTCGTAGGGTTAAATATTTTTGCGAAGGATGTTGGGATTCTTCGAGGATTGATTTGTTTTGGGTTTTAACCCGAATTGAGATAATAGGAGAATAGTATTATTTATGATGAAAAATATCAAAGAGAAAGGGGGAAAAATAATTGGAAGAATGTGTATCTTAAATGAAAGATCGTATTTAACTCGTCGAAATAATTATAGCAACGATTTTTATGGGTTCGGTTTTACGTATCGAAATGATTGTATAATAGTTTCAAATTAAAGGCAAATTTTTTGGATTTTTCTTGTTAAAATGTGTTTCGTTTATGTGGTTCATCCGCAAATATTATAGCAAGTAATATGGTATCTTTTTGTAACCATGTTTTTTCTCATTAGCCGTATCTCTTCATTGACTTGAACTACGAGTCGTTAGGGATTGGAATTAGGTTCGTTTCTTCGTGGAAGAGACTGACGTCTCTTTTAATCAACGTACTTCAAAGCACCAACGGGCCAATTCGTGCTGGCACAGAGTCGGTCAACTCTGTGAATCAGGAAAAAAAAATATAAAATAAAATAAAATATCTATCTCTTAAAAATTAGGTGGTACGTCGAAAATCTTCCTCCTCCTTCCCTTTCCTTCTTCTTTAACTTTTTCTTTTTCTTGAAACTCTTTCCTCTCTTGATCAAGAACTTTTTGATCAAGAAAAATCCAATTCCGTTTGTGGAGAAATATTGTCACTAAAGTTTTTTCTGTTTTATCCTGTTTTACCTGAAGTATTGCGTTTTGTGTTCCACAGGTCCGGGACGGTATGGGAAAACTGCAGAGCTGCCTATGAAGACATTGTCAAACACCTTGAAAGGTAGGATTAGAAACAAATAGTCTTTATCGGAGAAAATCGATTATCGAAGAAGAAAGGAGAAAAATTTGAAGGAAAAATAATTCACCGGATATCCCAGTAAGAATAATGTAAAATCAGGATCAGTTTAACGAGACGATTTATAAGTCGAGTGTTATCGATTTCGATGAATGTTTTCGATCTATGCACAATCCCGGAATATAAAAGAAAGAAAAAAAGGGTTCGTTACTTTGGAAGATCCCCTAAACGTCGAATCGCGTGTCCCTGAATCGCGTATGCGTTGTGCATCACCCGTTGCATACCAACCCGTTGCACTTCCGATAAATCAGTATTACCGTGAAGCGTCGAGTTTCCGGTCGCACGACAGGTTGAGTCCTGAGGCCTGACGCGGTAATGCCAACATGATTTGTACGGTTCGAGGTTCTCTCTATCCCTCTCTCTACACATCCCCTGAAACTACACACCCCTCTTTCCTTCGGTCTGGATGGAAAGCACAAGCGAGAGTCACCGATATAGCAAATACCAATAGAGAACCGCGAGTTGGTCCTGATGGTAACGTTGCGCACACGAACCCAACCACACAGAGCCAGGATGTTTCCCCGTGATCCTAACCACTTGTCACTTCACGGCACGCAGATCATCGTCGCGACGTGAACGTCCATCATTCGGGGATTAAATCATTCGGTTGGCCTCGAAACACTCTCATCGACCGTTCGGCAATTTTCTCTTCGAGGCGAAAGGGTTCGCGTTAAAACCTCCACTAAGCCGATTTCCCTTTTATCTTAAGAACAAGTAATAGTAGTTGTAGGAGTAGTAGTAGTAGTAATCATTGATGGTTGAGGGACTTAGGTGTTTTTGCAACAAGACATTGAACGAATAAGAATCTTTGGAAATGAAAATGTTTCTCTTTGAGTTAGAGTTTGAATTTCGATAGAGGGTTGCGATTCAAATAGATCGTTAAAACCAGCTTGGAAAATCGGCACGCTGGAAACGTCATTTCCAATTCAAAGGTAATGACCACTGTGTGTCCAGTCTCTTTCTCTTTCTCTTTCTCTGTCTCTTTCTCTGTCTCTTTCTCTGTCTCTTTTTCTCTGTTTCGTCAGGCCCGTGGCGATAGCCCTCGCATTCTATTTGCTTTAACAGCCGCCCAACGTTGACTTCGTCAACCGGACAAACGCGTATTGTGATTTCGGGCCTTTGACTGGTAGCCCCGACGTTCGATGGATATCGCAGGGGGTGGTAAATGGACGAGGAGGCACGGAGGAGGAAGCGTTGGCGTATATGGCAAGCGGGTAGGGTGGGGGTGGTGGATCGACGGCCGGTTTGAGGCAAACGGAGGACCGAAGGGTGGCTCGAAGGGACGGACAAGCGAGAGAGCAGCCGTGAATATTCATGCCGAGAACCCTAGACGAATTCGGACTTGTTGCGACTGACACTGATGTAAACCTTTGTTTATTCTGCGTCCTCTCACCCCTTTCGAGCTTTCTCTTTCCCTCCCCTTCTTCGACTGGACCAAGAGAGTGGAAAAGAGAGAGAGAGAGAGAGGGAGAAGGAAAGAGGCTACGTGCACGAAACGAACCCCCCGAGTATTTAACTGAGAGTTAAATTCTGATTAATCGCCGGCAACGCCGTTATTAATTGTTTGTCCTTTTGATTTTACAAGCACGGAGAAGAGAAAGAAAGAGAGAGAGGGAGAGAGAGAGAGAGAGAGTTGCTGGCACAGCTTGCCCGTTCTCCTTCGACCGACCAACTCTTTCTCTCTTTATTTCTCATCCTTTCTCACTTTCTCTTCATCTTTCTCTTATACTCTTTCTCTTTCGACTGTTATCCCACGTCGAGTCTAATCCAAGCAGTTTATACGTGACAAACGTTTTACTCGACAGAAGGTTTCCTTTTCTCTTCATGGAAGAGTTATATCACTCGTTTATCTTTTTCCTTTGGCAACGTTTAAAATAAAACCGACAAATTTCATACGTTGGTGGTTTATTATTTCTCTCAAATAAACTCGAACCGTTGATTTTCTTTATTTTATCGTAATAGGGTAATTATAGTTTATAGAATATTTCTTTATCATTCTGATTACATCTACTTAGATGTGTTATGTTTGACACACTCGACTACGCATAGAAAAGGATTGGGAACGTTAATCGAGGCGAAGTAAAAACTTGACTACGGAGAATCGCGACATCATCATCGATTTCCCAATTTAGCTCGTTAAGCCCGGCCGGCATGGCAGCTTGGGTACGGTGACAATGGGTGGCTCTAGCTGGGTGGCTGCTGGCCTCCCGGGAGAAGTGCGTCCAGAGAGAGAGAGAGAGAGAGACAAAGAGAGAAAGAGAGGGTACGCGCGAGATAATAATCTGATTCTGCGGTAAACTCGCGAATACGCGGAGCTACGAGCCCCGGATAGAAGCGGCCGGTTAAAACGCGAGCGACCCTCCGACCAACGCAAACCTATTTCTCTCTCTCATATATACACACACACTCTCGCTCACTTTGTATTATACAGAAAGAGACTATATGTTCAGAGAGAGAGAGAGAGAGAGAGAGAGAGAGAAAATTCAGCCTGTAAAGTAAGTAATATTAATGGTCCCCCAGAACGTTCTGGTATCAATGCGCTAATGTTGGCTTCCTGGCTTTAAAACTACCGAGTCATTCTAGCATAATTCAAAGCGCATTGTCGTTCTTCTCCATCCAACATCAACGTCGACTTGCCATCGGTTTCACCGAGCTGGATTTTCTTATCACCGAACCAACCCTCTTGCCAAATTCTATCCCTTCCACTTCTTCTTTTTCTTTTCTTCTCTTTTACGTTATTTCTTTCTTTCTTTCTTTCTCAAGGTTTCCCATATCTTCTATCTTTCTCTTTCTCTTAACGATCGCAACCCCAGCTATGAAACTCACTCTTTCTTTCTCTCTCTCTCTCTCTCTGTTTCTCTTCTTCGGGCAAGCGTCATTAATTACCAGAACGACGTCGTCGGCGACGTCGACGAGCTCCTATCGTCCGGGACATCTGCTGGAAAATAATATTCATAAAGTTGAGCCTCCTCGTTATGGGCGATTCGTGCTACGTGCTCGTTTCCTCAATCCCTCTTTCTCACTCCTCCTCCTCCTCTCTGCGGTTCCTTGCTGCTTTCATGAATTCGACGAAAACGTTCGTTAATTTCGACCGTCTTATCCTTTTCCACAGAATCACACCCTGATCATTATACCAAAAAAAAAAAAACAAAAAGAAAAAATCCATCATTCTCTCTCTCTTTCTCTCGTCCTAATCTTCTTAATTGATACACTCATCGTTCCAGTTACATGTATTTATTATTTTAATTACACGTTTTATACGTCCTATAGCTATGCCTTGTTTCTTTTTTCTTTTTTTTCGTTCTTTTTTTTTTCTTTTATGGCATTATTAGGAAGAGAATCAAAGAATAATAAGAGAAACAGTTAATTTCATTTGGCGATCTGTTATGCGATAGCGAGACTTATGAGGCGTCGACTATGAATAAGGATGGTTGTGGTAGGGAGGAGGAGGAAGAGGGTGGGAAGGAGAGACGCTAATTGCACTCAAACGAACTGTCAGCGCCTTGGCACGCACACCATGCCCTGATGTATTTATGTCTCGCAGACGTTGACGCGAGTCCCGCTGCGTTACACCATCCTCTCTGCTCAAGTACTTACTATAGTACAACATAGGTTCGCAGCTTACGTGCGTGTAATTACCACACGTTACGATTAACGCCTTGAGAAACACGTTCGTCTTCATATCGTCGATTGATAACCATTGTGTTTATGATAATTCGTTTGTTTTTGCGTGCACCTCGAGAAATCGTGGAAACTTTTGTTCCTCATTTTATTCTTTTTTCTTCGACTTATTTGATAATTCGAATTTATTTCTTTTTTTGTAAATTATATCAGAGTAATCGTTGGAACTAAAATAAAATAAAATGAAGGTTACGAAGATGATGTGTTAATTAATCGATTATATTATTCGTTTATTTATTCGACGCGTGAGATAGAATTTTGTAAAATAAATATAGGATACAGCGAGCTCAAGTATTTTGTACATTCTTTGATCGAACATCTTCGTGATCTAGTTTTGGAGTTAAAAGATTTCGGACGAAGGACAATTAAGTTAAAAAAAAAAAGAATGATTTACTCGATATGTTAAAATAAAATAAGATTAGGGTTCGCGTGAGTTTAATTCTCGAGTCGATAACGATCGAGAGATTTCGCTCAGACAAAAATAGTTGATCCAACGTGACAAAAAGGGACCATCCTTGGAAACATACTAACGCGGCTCCATCGGTCCTTTCTACGAATCGATTATGTGAAACCCATGCATCGAGAAGAAAGGAGGTTCGATCGCAAAATTCGCGATTAACTAAAGCTTTTTCGAAAGTAGTTCTCGTGTTACGTCACACACACACATGTATTACGTCGCACAAGCCTAAACGTTCTACTTTGAAAATATCTTTATACATAATTTATATACGTATATAGGTATATATATCCTTTTTCGAGGAATATACGAAAGGATCGTGCGTTTTGATCGACGCCTCGAAACGATTTCGATCCTTCTTGATCATCTTTATCCTTTTTTCATTTTATTCTTTTATTTTTGTCTTCATCTCTTCTCTGATTCTTTTAACCTTTAACTTCATACTCTATATTATAATATATAAAAATAGAAATAGAAATAGAAA
>NW_014569817.1:123986-140729 GCF_001313835.1 Polistes canadensis
TATATAAATTATGAAATAATTAATTTAGGTAAGAAAAGGATTAGGAATACCCAGAAATTATTTATAGATATTTCGTCAAAGGAAAATTCTTCGAGGTGGGTCCAATACAAAAATATATTCGGATATACTCTTAATCTTCTCTCTCTCTCTCTCATCTTCAAGGAAATTTCCGGATCATTTGCATCGCCGCGTTAAAAGAATGTCGTTCTAAGTGTCCCTTAGACGTGTATGGCGGTAAATACATCATTTCTCGAAGATGGGAAAAAAAAGAAAGAGATACAAAGTAAAGTAAAATGTATTTATATATATATGCGTGCATGCGTGTGTGTGTATGTGTAGGGAGGTGTCATGTTTTACCAAGGTGCATTATTAGAACATACGTCGGCGCAACTCGGTAACGAGCTACACCGAGCAAACTTTGGCACGCGACGAACGAAAGCCGGTGACTTCAACGCCTCTCGACGCCATTCCTCGACGCGTTCCTCAACGCGTTCCTCCTCTCGTGCGCGACAAAACGGTGATTAATTAAAAACGTAATTAGTCCTGGTCTAACGGGCGTAACGACAAAATGCCATACGCAAACACCACCACGCTTAGTGTATCGAGAGAGTGGTAGGAACTAATGTACCGTTAAATTGTCATCCGAACTCGTCGACTCCGCCATTTTTTCATCATCTTTTGGTATCTCCTCGTTAAACCATCACCCCATCTATCCTCTTCTTATTCTATATTTCGTTCCTTCTTGTTTCGTTTACTAAACGTACCGACGACGATATTTTCTCGACTATCGGTCGTTCCGAAGACTAACGAGCTTACGATCGTCGTCATCTAATTTGTTCAGTCGTGTGCCGAAGAATGAGTCTCGACGTTACAGAAAATGAGAAAGAGAGAGAGAGAAAGAAAGAGAATTTGACGTGTCACCGTCTTCCAACAACGTTAAGCTACGTACTAATTATTCCTACGATTAGTGTCGACTAAGGATCGTTGAACTTTCTATGTACGTGTGTGTTTTAACTAGAACAGCATGTACCCAAAGGAACTAACTTTATCATATTTTCGAAGAAAATATAATGTACTATATCTATATCGATTATAATTACATCCCCAATTTTCTTTCCTTTTTATTTTCGAGCCAAGAAATAATATAAGTATAATCTATCGAATGTGTTAACGCGATTAAATATATCATTCGACTATTGTTTCTAAATTTCTTATGAACAATCCCATTCGGATTAGGTTCTATCTCTCGTTCAAGATATATTATTGTTATTAAATGATTCCACTATCTTCTCTCCTACATACACACACACATACATGCGGTATATATAGTTTATTATCAAGCTTTAGTTTTCTTTTTCTTCTTCTTTTTTTTTTCTCTTTCACTAATATCTTTTCTTTCATACATCTGTCTTTCCTTTGACCACCCACGCTTACTCCTATGAGTACGCGTATCTTCGTAATCTTATTTATGAACCCGCAACATGCAATACTTCCGGCAAAACGTTTCCTAGCTCGTCTTTCCTCTTTCTTTCTTTCTTTCTCTCTCCATCTCTATCTCTCCACTTTTGTTCTTTTTTCTCTCTTCCTTCCTTCCTTCCTTCGTTACTAACCCCCCATGGGAATTGGATCGATTCCAACGGGCTCTATCGGTTCGATTATATCGAAACGAACGGTTAATACTTTCCGCTTTATATATATCGATGTCGACTTTTGCGTGACGGAAGCTCTTTTTATTTCTTCCTTTCTTTCTTTTTTTTTTTTTTAATTCCATGATAGATACTGATTTAATTTCCATTGAAATCTCTCTCTTTCATGTAACAAACGTTTTCTCTCTAACAAAGCACATTTATATACATCGATTAATTTCTAAATCAGATTTATTCGACAAATGTTATTTAAATATAAGAGAGAGTGAGAGGGTGAGAGAAGAGGAAGGAAGGAAGGAAGGAAGGAAGGAAGGAAGGAAGGAAGGAAGGAAGGAAGTAAAAGGGATGAAATCGAGAAGAGCAGTTAAAAGGGTGGTATTAAATAAACCGCGAACGAACGTTCCTGCGGTTCGACACAGTCCTACCAACCGTTCCTATAACCACGGTGTACCTTCTACTGGCACTTTTGGTAATGAACTAATATTTACAGTGTCCGTCCGCGTTCACGAGCACGCATGCACACATATGTAGAAATATATGGGTCCGGTGTCGTGTTATCAGCGACCCCTCTGCAAATACGTGCTTGCCCTGCAGGGTCAGGCCCTCTCTCCTCTTCTCTCTTTCTCTCTTTCCTATTGCAGAGAATTTGTGAAACTGAGAGCTGCTACGATATGCATACAGATCAAACAGTTTCGTGTATGCTCTGCAGTTCCGACGATTGCGCACCCTCCAAATCAAATTCTTTCGATCATCCTTTTTTACTATTTTATACGTTTATAGTTACATTTCATTTCAAAATATATGATAAATCAATAAACCAGAGCTTTGTAATATTCAACACATTTTTATTAATAACTTTTTAAATAGAACTTTTACGATAACTCATATCGTTGTCTCGAAACACGAAAAGGTATACAAGAAGGGAAAGAAGGAAGGGAAGTATACGAAAAAAAAAGAAAAAAAAAGAAAAAAAAAGAATAACTATGAAAGAACCGTCGATCGTCGTGGACAGGAATCGTGAAAGTTTGCCATGGACGTAGAGAAGAGAGTTGGAAAGTAAGAAAAGGGGGATAAAAGATCCTTCACGATGTTCGGGGATGCTGGTGGTGACAGTAAAAGAGAGAGAGAGAAGCGTAACGGGCGATGACAAACGAGCAGAAGCTGCGAGCCCACGGGTCACTCGATAAGAATAATCGTTTTTCAATCGAAATCCAATAGCGTGCGAGTCACATCGCTCGCGGTCCTTCTCCTTGAAAAAAGAGAAAGATAGTAGATAAATAAAGATGATAGTAAGAAAGAAAAAGAGTGAAATAGATAGATAGATAGATATAAAGTCGATGGTTCTCCTTACCATGGTTGACCTCTTAACATTGATCACGACTTGAAAAATATGTTTCTGACGTGGCAAAGACAAGAAGTCTCGAGTTTGAAATTTGTCAAGAATTTAAATAATATCCTTTTATATTTTCGCCATGGTGGCTGCAAGTAGCAGTAGAACATACACACATACACACATACATATATATATATATAGGAAGGTATAAGAGAGAAAGAGAAAGAATGCACACACATAACTGCGAACGTTTCTCGGTTGGCGTCGCTCGGCGGCCATCATAAATCCCGTGAACGTGAGAGAGAGAAAATCTACAATTCTAAAGCTTTCCATAAAACACTCGACGAAACGCTTCGCCCAGCACTTTTCGAGTGGCTACCACACGAGCCGTCTCTCTACACCATTCTCTCTCTTTCTATCTCTTTCTATCTTTCGTCTTCTACACGAGTGACAGGAATCTGTTGAAATATGTAAAACCGTGTAACCTCTTCAATTTACATAGCCGCACGTAAAAGCCACGCTCGAGCGAAAAGTGGCTCCTGTTCGTCCTCGTAATTGATAAGTCCCCTAAACGGATCTTTCCGAACCTACCCCCGCTACCAATTCGCTCTCTCTCTCTCTCTCTTTTTTCTTTTTCTTTTATTTTCTTCCCTTTCCATTTTAATTTTCGTATATTCCATTATATTTCAATTAATAAAAAGTGAAAATAAGCAAAAAAGAAAAAATAGGTTCGTCGTAATTTCTTTTTCCATTTAAAACATCATCCGATAAGTAAACATACTTTTGATAAAACAATTACTCGATGTTTTATTAAACCTCAAGGTCTATTATAATTTGTCGCAAAGACAATTTTTCTCCAATTACAACATCCCTTCCACGAAATGTTTTTTCATGACGCCGAGCAATGTATATATACCTCTTGTGTTTACTATTTCGAAGAAGGCAAAGTAGAAGGTTCTGTGTCCTTAAACATACAAGAGCGATCGGTGTTAGACTGTCTCAGTATACTGTCAGATCGTTAACGAGCAAGTAGGAGGAATTTTCACGCAGATCAGGAACGAAAAAAGAGGGCAAAGTATAATAAAAGGAAAAAGAAAGAAAGAAAAGTGAAGAAGGAGTTAAAATATGTTAAAGAAGAAGAAGAAGAAGAAAAGGAGGCCGCTGCGACGAAGGAAGAAAAGGAGAGGAGGGGAAAGAGGAGAACGTTGTCTCACGTGATAGACGTCCATCATCGAGTACGATGAAAGCCTAACATCTTTCGTAGGACGACGTTACAAGTACTACACGTGTTCGACGTTGTTGATGCAACCGTCATTTTTTACGAGGATAATCGCGGGTGAGCGAGCTTCAACGTAGTACGAACGAACCCATCCATACATACATACTTCCTTTTCCTTCTTTCTTCTTTTTCTTATCGTTTTTTCTTCTGTTTTTCTTTATCATTTTTCTTCTCCTTCTTATTTTTATTATTATTATTTTCCTCCCACCACACATCGGTTGCCATTGCCCCGGTGGTATTTTAAAGCGCTCTGAACAAACAACAAGCAAGCAAGCAAGCAAGCAAGCAAGCAAGCAAGTAAGGAAGGATATAAAAGTACTATGGATGGTGTTAAAGTAGTAGTGTTCCTACATCTGGAAGTAGGGACCATCAGTCATGGCGCATCTGCGATGCACTTTCCATCTTTCTCCCTCCAAGTATGATCTCCTTTTCCTCTTCTTGTTCCTTCACCTCATCATCATCATCATCATCATCTTTTTCTTCTTCTTCTTCTTCTTTTTCCTCTTATAATTCTATTTCTTCTTTATCTCTCTTGCTATCTTCTACGTATCTTAAAATTGTAACGGGTGTCTCGGGATTTCCGCATATCCATTTACCCCCTTTTCTCTTTCGTTTCCCTTTTTAAAAACCATTTGTCATCGGTAACGTAAATATGCTAGCAGGGAAATCGAAAGCAAACGTTCACGGTGATATTATTCTCGTTGAGAAAAAAAAAAAAGAAAAGGAACCACCGAAGTTAGTATAAATACTCGTAAGTTAAGATACGTGAGTCGACCACACTTCGGAATACATCGTCATAATATTATCTCGAAGTTTTTTTATTTTTAAAAAGATAGATGGATAGATAAGGTTTATCGCAAACAGTACATCTAATAAAACATCGAAGGGATTTGTTGAGAAACTTTAGCGGACGATAGAAAGGAAGGTAAGAAATGTTAAAGGAAAGGGGGAAAGAGAAAAATGGTAGGGGGTTGGGGGAGGAAGTTGACTCTGGGGAGAGACCGTCAGAAAATATATGTAAAACACATCCAGCCGTGGCGTCTGGGTTCGTATAAGCCGTAACCACGTTGGCTCTCTGATGGGCCGACATCTAAAATAATAAAACTTGCCTCCGTCATTTGTCAACGCTTTCACTAAGACGACGACGACAACGACAACGACGAAGGAAGAAGACGACTTCTACAGGCACCTCGTAATTTCGCAATGTCGCAGCTGCGTCCTAGCCCTTTTCCCAACCCCCTTCCTCCACCTCTTCCTCCTCTCCTCCCCCGTTTACATATTTACCCCACTTCTTCTCGAGTAACTCGAAATCAAGTCGGGGATGCGGCGCATCACGAGTTCCTTAATTTTACCAAGTGTAAGCTTTACAGTCTCACCCTAAAATTGATCTACAGTAAACGCAACCCTCAAGAACTTTGGAAAATCGTACGATTTGCTACGATAAAATACTCGTTACCTGTTTTATTCGACTAAAACGCTTTTACATAACATTGATTGTATCTTCGATCCATTTGATTAGAGAACAATCGATAATTTTATGTATTTATATTTATATCTTATAGATCAGGATAAATAACTAGAAGATATTATTGAATTTGATTCATTATTATTTATCAATTTAATAATTAAAGATAGGAAATTTGTAAGCGATAATCGTGTTGTTAGTTTTCGTTGAAAATTCGCAGTATTTATTAAAGAAACGTGTTTTTATTTTATAGTATACCTGTGTATATCTTTTTAACGAGCTATACGTATTCTCTTTTTTTCCCTCTTTCTCTCTCACATCAGTGAAAAAGCATTCGCGAGTTGCGGTGGGCGATAAAATATTTTCGCGCGGCAGCTCGTAGTAAAGGTAGAAATTAAGGTCCGCGAAAAGCAGCAACGTAAGACGATTTTACGAGGGTTAGAACGTGTTCGTTTAATTAAAGCACGCGTGCGAGCAGTTTTGCGCGAAATAAAGTAGCTAAGTGTTGCCGACTAGCGCCTATGTTCCCATCTTCGATCTTGCCGACGACTTGGTTGCACCGAGTCCTTGTCGAAGAAAGAAAGGAACGAGCGAACTAAAGAAAGAAAAAAGAAAAAGGGGAAAAAAAATCATCTCCTGTTCATACTTTATGCTTCTCCATCTTTAATCCCTTGTTGGACGTTGTTGTCCCGTTGAAGATGCCGAGGCATAGGCTCGCCTTAAAAGTGAAATAATAAATAAAATATATCTCTGGTGTTCGCGTCGGTGCAATAATCTAGGAGAACGAATGTGCCAGACGACTTTTATGAAACGATTCCATGGGTTCTTCTTTCTCTCTCTTTCTCTCTCTCTCTCTCTCTCTCTCTCTCTCTCACTCTTTTTAGATCGTATAGTTGAAAAATATAATCGTAACCCTTTAGCAAGAGGGTGCCAGAGGAAGAAGAGGATAGAATAGACGCGCGGTTGGATAAAACGTTAAATACGACCGCTGAACACCGGGGGCCGACAATAAAATCGTCGTAAAGCATTTGAGCGTGTAATGCACCTGCTTTTTGCACGGATATCCTCGCTATCCAACAATTTCTAATCCGATCTTACGGTTAAAGTGGATTTCATAGGTTTTTCTCGCATCTTATTTTAAGAATTATTTCAATTTTTTCATTACATTAATTTTTTATTTCTATACACGTTTTTTTAAATTATTTTTTAAATTCGAAACATTTTCCTCTTCAATTTTTGAGTTTTACAAAAAAACGCGAGCGCATAGTCTAAATTAATAATATTTTTCTCTAAAAGAGTGGTTTTTCTTTTTACTTTTTTAAACGTAATGGAAATGATCGAGTAGAAAATGTGTGTCGAGATATTCAGCTCCTCGATTACTCGAGTTTATTTTTCAAATTACCCTTCACATTGCGCTAATGTATTTCTTTCAGACCTCTATTCACTCCTCGACGTTTCAATCCGGTCCATTCAACGCAATCTCTTTCTCTCGTACTCCGTTCTCTTTTTAACTCACGCCTTTTCCACGAAACACTCGAGCGATCAATCTAACTTCTACCACGCGAGCCTCGTCAATTTTCACAAGACTCTTTATTCCACCTTCCGAATGACTCGTTACTTTTTCTTTCTCTCTTTCTTTCTTCTTTTTTCAAAGCGAAATAAACTTCGTCATCGATACATAAAATCGTATCCTCTGTTTTTAACTTATTCATTTACTTTTTATTTATTTCTATTAATTATTTTTCATAACACGTTTCGATGCTAATCGAAACTGGACTCGTTGATTTTGTTATTATTTTTCAATTTGAAATTGAAAAAATTGTATTTATTATTCTCTGTGTATTCTCAAAAATGGGACGCATTAGTTAAAGGGGGAGGTAGAAATTGTCGATAACTGCGTTCGACGTCATGATAATACAACAAGAGGCATACGGCACGCGGCAGGAAAGGGGTTACCACATTCCATTTCGTTCCTATGTTTATATCTCGCCGACAAAGAGAACCTTCGAGTTTTGCAGGGACCAACCCCCCGAGAGAGATCGCTAAATATTTCATTTTGTGTCTCTCCCTTCTCTTTCTTTCCTCTCTTTTCTTTTGCCGAAAACGTTTCATTTCGATTCAGGTGCATCCCCTGTGTGTGGTTCGTTTACGATTTTGAAGATTATATTTGTCATTCCGTCGGATCGTTTAATAATCGAAGAATTATTTTTATCAATAACAAAAACAAATTCGTTCATTTTTCATTTTTATTCTTTATGTTTGATTCAATCGATTATAAAGTAATTTTGATTTTCTCTTTTCTAATATCGAGCTCGGAAAAGATATTAACATTTAGATTTGTATCGAACAATCCAGGAATTACTTGGGACAATCCTCCTCTTCCTTTTCATCCGTAATACTTTCCTTTTGATGCTCAACGTTTGATCCTTCCATTTTCCCCGTTTGGTCCCGTTAAGGAAAAAGGACGTCCTCCCATAGGAAGCACTAAATTAAACACGAGTTCGAATCTAAATCTTTAAAAAACGTTTCAAATATATATACAAAACATTTCTTTCGTAATTTGTCAAAATTATTTTTATAAGAATTTGAACATATGTTTTGTTGATTAGTTATATAATTTGACTTAGAAGTCAGATAATTAATGATTTATGAGCGATTCTTTGTATACACATGTAGGTACTTCCTTTTTTCATTAATTCCATCTTTCTCTATCTTTCTCTCCCTAGAACATTGCCATCTTCGTTTACATTTATGATTTAATACGATCGTCCATTGTGTTGCGTTCTCCCCCTAAACTCGACGATATCAGCATCTTCCTTACCGCAAACGAATGTCTTGCTCTTCGTTCTTGTTACCTACGTAATTTGAACGGGGTTTATTGTTGCTCCTGCCAGAAGAACACAACTCGTCACTTTTACCTCCTCTATTATTTCTCTTCGTCTCTTTTTGTCAGGCTACGAAGAAATTGTTCTTCCTTCCAAGGCAAATAAATAAAAACAAATCGAATCATTTACATGTACATTACATGTACGTACCAAGATGTAATAATGTACATTTTATACGTTTTCACCGAATTCTTTACAAATTACAGGACGCGGTCATTTGATCGATCATGGTACGTTTAGTGTTTATGTCATTTCTGTTGGATCCAGTGGACGAATAAAAGGATTCCTTGAAATTTTGAGAAAACGTAGAAATTAAAAGAAATAAAAGTAGAAGGGAAAAAAAATGGAAGAAGAAGAAGAAGAAGAAGAAGGAGAATAAAAAGAAAAAGCGGTGCACAATGGGAGTGCCGTGCGCGGAATATTAAATTCGCGGGAACAGAATTCGAGGAACTTTTCAGTGTAGCATTATGGGCTGGCTATCTGGATGATGTACTACCGAAGTTGGGAAGACTTTTCCGAGCTTGGCCCTTACTTTTGCCGTTACATTCTCATTCTCTCTTTTTCTCTCTGCTCACTTTTCTCTTCTCTTCCCTTTTCTTTTCTTCGTTTTCTTTTACTTCTTCTTCGTCTTCTTACTCTCTTCGAAGCATAGCTTCCAGGGTAGCAATCTTTTATTATTAGCGCAGGCTTTACCAGACAATGAAACGAAAGGAACGGAATATGATATTGTAGTACAGAGGCCCTGCCGGAAAGGGAAGCTATTGTCGGTCTCTTTGAATTTTAAAGTCAACGATCGATACGGCTCGAGGGATGCGCCTTTAGCCATATAAACCGTTCTTCTCCCTCTATGCTACACAACCACCACCACCACCACCACCATCATCATCATTCCACCTACCTACACCCTTCTTCTCTACTGTAAACCTTCGACTTTCTCCACCCTTCGCATCACTCTATCACTCTTTCTTTCTTTCTATCAACCCGATTTTGTTTATTCGAGTTAACAAAACGTATACCACGCCGATAACTCGCGTTCGAAGTATTTTTTATCGATCGTATTGTCGATTGGCGTATTGTATTCGCCTTTATGAATCTCTTTTTTATTTATTATCGACTCGATTTCGTTTATTCAAGCTAGAATACCATGTGATACTAATCTAGAAATTCCTCGTTGAAATTGACAAATGTTAAAAATCCTATTTTCAACGATATTGATTTCTTTGAAATATTTTTTCTATCGGTCGAGTATACGAACAAGAGTATATAATAAAGTTTCACATTTTTTCGTTTGTTTGCATTCGAAGAGGTGAGAGATCGGTTTCTCAATGGCAGCTCGGGGCTGAAACGTTTCGTTTCCCTTTCGAATGAAAGATAGAGAGAGAGAGTTGGAAAGGCCGTCACCAAATTGTCGTCACTAATGATAAATTGCGCCCTCGGCAGCTCGACGAACACCAACCAACCAACCAACCCCGTAACTCTCCGTACGAGTCAGAGCGGAGAATCAAATTGCAATTTGTTATTTGTAATTCCGAGTGTCGCTTAATATACTCTCACTCTCGCGTTCCTACCTCCTCCCTCCCCCCTCTTTCCACCCTTTTACTCGAGAGCGTGCAAAGGGTTAGAAATTAAGCGTAGGTCGACGAGAAAACGCGGGAAGAGATGGGTGGTATGTGTCTGTGAGAGAGAAGGGGTAACTCGAAACGAAATACCGTCTCATTTCGCACCAAGCAATTAATTGCCTCGCACGTCCTTTTCTCCAATTAGAAAGAAAATGAAAGAAATAGGTAAAGAGAAAGGGAGATGGACGAAAAGAATCTCTTCTATTAAGCGTTCAAATCGCTATCGATGTACATTGTGGAATCATATTACTTTCAATGTTATAACATAACGTAGATATTTCATTTCATTACGTTTCTACGTGTTTAAAAAGGCTTTAATATATATATATATATATATATATATATATATATATTTTTTTNATTTTTTTTTTTTTCAAAATTATAAAAAATTCTTAACAATATTTTAATAATATATTAAAGAATAAAATAAAATATTGTATGAATAATTAGTCTGAACAAAAAATATATTTTATAACTTTTGATTATAAAATCAAATAACTCGTAGTATTACAAAATGATTGAAATTATTCGCAAATCCTGAAATACGTTTTCTTAGACTTACGAGACCATTTTTCAAATCCCATAATCGAGAGAACGGTAAAAAAGGAAGAAGAAAAAAAAATAGGGGCGAAAGCATAAACGTTCGATTTTGTCTATTCAATTTTGCAGAAAAATAGCCCTTTTCCCTCCCAACTCCTCTCATTTTCTCTTTCTCTCTTTTTCTCTGGCAGAAGTGTAGCCCTTTCAGTCAAATATTATCGACGCGAGTCGTACTTTGGAAAAAAAGAAAGAATAAGGGCTAGATAGGGGTGGATAGGTTGGGAAGGAGAGGTGGGGTTTGGAAAGTGCAGAAGAGTCACCGTGTCGAAGGAAGAAAATAAGTTCGATCAGTCGAAGGGTGGCAGTTACCGTTTCGGCTATGGCTTTCGGAAGCGTCGTGGAATCCTATTCTTGCGCAAACCCGATAAGAGCCCTTTTACGCGTATATTTTCGCACGCGTCCTATTCCTCTCGTTTTTTTTTTCTTATTGAAGGGTGGGAAAATACGTAAAGTTTACTCAACGCATCTTCACTCGGCATAAACATATTTCTTTTAACGTTTCCTTATCTATCATTTAATCTTACAATTTTAACACAAAATTTATCTTTTCTTTTTCATTAAATAATATTTCCATACACATACGCGTTGCCCTTGATTATTTATATTCGTTATTACGATTATTATTATTTATTTTATTTGTAGGAAAAATTATTTATATGAAACATTCAGGGGGAAACGCATTGAAAGATCGATCGTTCCACACGAGAGAAAGATTTTTTGTTTTAAATAAAAACGAAGCAACATATATATATCTCTTTTCCTCTCTTCCTCTTTCTACCTATCTTTCTCCATTTCTCTCTCTCTCTTTTTTACTCCTTTAGCATATTTTTCTTCGATCTAGCCTTAGGCAAGAGAGGGCTGCTGTGTTCCGCTGCTCGTGGACCGTCAGCTAGAACGGCTTGGAAATATGAGGGAGAGATCCTCAGTTTATTTGCGTTTTGCCTGCCGGCTGAGCATCCAGGCGTTCGGGAAAAGCCAGCCAGGAAGAGAAAAAGAGAGAGAGAGAGAGAGAGAGAGAGAGAGAGAGAGAGAGAGAGAGAGAGAGAGAGAGATCGAACTGGGAGAGACTTATCGTTATCGACCTTCTTCGACTGTCTCATTCTCTCTTTCTCTCTCTTTTCCACTCTATGTTCTCCAAACCCCGAGGCTGGAATAGTAAAGGGGTTAAATCGGAATGGAATTATTTATAGGTATATATATGTGTGTACATCATATATACGTAGAAAGTTACTTCTTCATTGTTCGATACAAATTTTTATATGTTTATTTTCATCTCCATAATAATCATCATGAATTGCATATACATTCATGCAAAGTATATAGAATTTTTATAAATCGTACATTCAAAGTGAAAAATACTGAGAGAGAGAGAGAAAACCTTTAAGTGCACGTTGAGGGAAAAAAATATATATCGAGGAGGGAAAATGTAGGAAAGAGAAAGACGGGGGTAAAAAAAAGGGCAGAACGATTCACGTTTATCCACGGTACGGGATCGACTCCATCGAAAAACCGCGATAAGCTTCGAACTTCTTTCTATCCTCTCTCTCTCTCTCTCTCTCTCTTTTTTTCCTAGTTCACGAAAAAGACAGAAAGAACGGTGACGGGTCCCGTAACGACCATCGATAGCCCTTAATCGAATCATTCGCAGTGAGAATGGGCACAAAAAGAAAAAGTGATTTTTAGTTTCCCTTTCTTGATTCTGATTTATACTGAAAAAGAAACCAAGAGAGAGAAAATACGTAGCTGCACTTTATATACGCGCACGTGCGTGCGGTTGCGTTTACGAGGGGTTGCCCTTCGGTTATCTCTCCGTTATGCGTTGCCAGGCATATGCCTTGTCTGAGAGAAAAGAGAGGAAAAAAAGGAGAGAAAGAGAAAGAAAGAGAGAGAACGAACGAGTCATAATTTTCAGATTTATGTACAAATGTTTCGCGAACCGGCCAAACACCCAGCTTCTTCTTTCTTCGTTCTCTCTCTTTCTTTTTTTTTTTACCCCACCATTCTTAACTCTCCCTTTCTTTTTCTCTCTTTCTGTTACCATCACCAAAAGCATCCAACTCCAGTCCTATCTCATGGGGAAGATTTCTATCGTAAAGTTTCGCGAAATTGAAAAATGCTTTCGGAACTTACTATGATGTTTTAGAGGGTTGGACGAAAAAAAAAAAAAAGAAAAAACCAGAAATTTATACAACAGGAACGAATTCTAAAACGACGCTATTCTATGCTTTTTCTTCTTTTGGTTTTTGTTTTCATTTTTCGTAGAATATTTTTCATAATGTAGTTACATTTTAAATCCTTTCCCTACGGATTAGCAAAGTTTCTTTTACAGGAGATTAAAGTTAAGTCATACCTATGTTTCTAGGATATTTTAGGGCAGAGGTAGGAGAAACGTCGATGATTTTAGGACCACAGACAGCATAGAGAGAACAGGAAGCCAAACTAGAATGTTTCATAATTCAAGGGCTTTCTCCTAGATACATTTTCGTGTATCTCGTAAGCTTTGGCCCTGATGTACGATGCTTGATACTCAGGCTAACCGTAACTTACAACCTGAACGATGATGACGTACTCTGTCTTTCTCTTTAGCACTTAGAAACACCTGCACGATATCTTTTGTTATTAATAAAAAATGAATGGATCCTGATTTTAATATGCACAACGTTTTCTAGAACAAAAATAATCTTATACTATTAATTAATGCGATTGATAATATTTGTCTAGTAATTCGTAGATTCTTTTTGATATTTTCAAAATAATTTGATATAGAATTCGTGTTATCGATAGATACTCGTTTATCGAAGCAGATAAGAGTGATGGTGTTTTATAATTCAGATCCCTGTTGGGTGCTTCCTTCGTATAGACCGAACGTCATTCCTGATATATGACGTTTAGCACTGCCATTTCAGCAACACTCCATGTTAACCATAGTGCTTAACGTATCGTGCTCGTCTAGAACTTTCCCTACGACTACGTGGAGATACTCTCATGGATAGAAGATGAAATAGAGAGAGTGAGAGATAGAAAGATAGAAAGATAAAGAGAGATAGGGTGCATCGTCGAGGGATGCAAGGTATTTGAAAAATGGAATATGCACCTCTTCTAGATCACGTTAATATTTCATCTTTCAATTTCGCGAAACAATCGTTAGTTATTATCAATGTCAAATATACATAATAGTAAATATAATATAATATATACGTCGTTTTTTATATTCGGTTTAACAATGGATAAAAAATTTATTTTTTATTTTTTTATTTTTCTAATTATTCATCAAACTCGCTAAACAAATTCTTCTGCGTAACAAGAAGAGAAAGGAAAAATAAAAAGAAAGGAAAGGACAAGTAAAACGATTGACTCGGTTTGCGGCTTACAACGTGGTCGCGCAAACATATTTAGTAACGGCGGCTTTGGCCCTTCTACTCTTACCTCGAGTCCCCCTCGAACCCGCAAACACTACACCTGTTCTCACCTTTACCTAACCGTCTTTTGTGTCGAGCTACCGGAGGCACGCGTTTCGAAACGGCGACTCCCGTTGACGGAATGATTATAGCTCCTGCCGATACCTGTCATTGCGGACTATAATTACGTAGTATGATAATCGCGTGTACGCTTCACGTTCTCCTTGTTTTCGTATATTTACACGAGAGAGAGACAGAGAGACAGAGAGAGAGAGAGAAAAAGGGAAAGAGAAAGAGTTTTTCGTTCGATGAAATCAAAGTTCAGCATCGATTCGCTAAGATTTTTCAATGATTTTTTTTCTATACACGTTTGTACGCGTTTATTTTTAAACCCCGCATAGCGTGTACAAAGTAAATACTCCAAAAGTTGAAGAGTAATCATAGGGAAGTTGAGTAAGTTACTTTAAAGACACCCTGTATTATAGAAACCATTCTCCATGGGCAGTATAGTAACGTGCTGACGGTAGCTACCCCAGAAGTCGTTTGCCTAAACAGCCAGTTATCTCGACGACTGATCAGCATTGTCTCCTTAGCACCCCAATGAACTCTCTCTATACCAAGAACAAAAACAGAAGGACAGAAGTGTAGTAAGAGGAGAAAGAGAGAGAGAGAGAGAGAGAGATGGTCCAGGTTTGGTTTGGAGAAGAATAAGAAGAAGAATAAGAAGCAGAATAAGAAGGTGGTAGGCACCCCAGAGGAAAACAATTTAGCTCAATCAACATTTCTAGGCGAATCTCGGGCGTCGTCTAATTAAACCGCTATCCTCTCTCTCTCTCTCTCTCTTTCTCTATTTCTGTTAGGCATAAAGTCAAAGGTTATCGTCGTCGTCGTCGTCGTTCTACCTCGTTTTCGTTCGCCGTTGTATCTTGATCCCAGGGCTAACTTAATCCGACTGAGTGTATAAGAGTCTACGTGTATATTTGTGCGCGTGTATGTATTTTCACTGTCTTTCTCCATCTTGAACATTTCGGAAGAGTAATGCAAGGCATACGAGAATCTACGTAAATGTATATACATTTATATAGGTTCTCTCTGTATAGGTATTATATAGGAAAGGATAGGAGAACTCAGGGGAGCCTCATTTCCTGTCTGCGGGGGTCCCGCAGGGGATACATAATTAGCTGCTTCGACTATAACAGAAACGAAGGAAGGGCCAACCATGATCTTCTTCTCTCTTTCTCTCTCTCTCTCTCTCTTTCTATCCCTCTCTCTTATATATCAGAGTCTCTTCTCCTTACATCGATTTCTACAAATTATCGGTAAATTTTAGGATAGCATGAGAGAGAGAGGGTGAGGGGTCAGGGGGAAATTACATAATTTTGAAAGTTTAGATAAGCTTAATTTACCTATACATACTCTTCCATGATTAAAATGTTATATTATATTTAATTACTCGAATATATCATATCTTTTCAGACAATCTTTGGATCTTTTATTTTATTTGATTTTAATCGTGCGAGTGTGTAAATGCGTGTTGATATTCGTGAAAGGTTGGGAACGTGGTATAGAAAATTAATCTCAATCTTTGGTAGAGGTCTCGCATCATTTATCACTACCGGTTACGAGTGCTTCGCCAGAGGCAGCTGAGATCCTTCGGATTGATATGAAGTTAGTAACAGTAGTCTGTATATGATTGTGTCATGACTGCTGCTGAGATCTATTAGTCAAAAGGAAGAGAAGCAGCGGGGAAAGATGAAGGGGGAAAGGGAAAAGGTGGTAACAACAGATCTTATGGCATTTGCATTTCCTTCTTACGCATCATTGTTTTCTTCATTATTATTCGATTACTATCTTGCTGTTAGAAAAACTATTAGGTAACAAACAGGTTTGACGATACTCCTAAATTTGTTGAATATTTGTCACAAATTTTTCTTTATAGAATGAATATAATAAAAAATATATTAGATAAAATGATGTAGAAAGAACGTTTACCAAGTTGTTGCACGACTCAATTCGGGAAAGGGGATGAGAAAATGGTGAATTAATGGTAGAAGAAAGCTCGTCTTATTTCGGGCTATCTTATTGACGTTCATGGAATTCGTGGAATCCTCTGATTGAATCCCTTTCCACGAGACATGGTTTGATAAATGTTTTAGGCCATGGGATATGTCGGATAATATTTGTAAGTTTCACGTGGACGAAGAAACATTTTCTCTCTCATTCTCTCTTTGTATTTCATTCTCTTTCTATGATGTAATTCGATTCGCCCTACGACTTCCTCCCTTTTGGTCCAGAACAGTCCCAACACACACTCTCCCTTTATCTTTCTCTCTCTTTCTCTCTATGTCAAGATGGAAGATAATTTATGGTTTCCACTTGCAGAGTCTTTTTCGATTTCTTCTTCCACCACCGACAAAGTCACTCCTGCGATTCTCCTTGTTCTCGCTTTTGTCTCGGATCCTTTCGAGAAGTAATCGGATCTCGTTCTATCTTTTTTTTTCTCTCTCTCTCTCTCTCT
>NW_014569817.1:141634-177861 GCF_001313835.1 Polistes canadensis
CTCTCTCTCTCTCTCTCTCTCTTTTTGATACGTCGCAAGAAGATATCAAAGCCATCGAAAAATTTCAAAGCCCTTTTCGTTATCTCTATCCCTCTCTCTTTATCCCTTTCCATTTTCTATTTTAAAAGGCTTCTACTAAGTTTTTTATTTTTATTTTTCTCAAAGTTTCTAAGATTTATTCAATTGATATTAGTTATATATAAATTATATGTATAAATAATATTATATGATATTGAATGGTAAGAGCATAAATTTTCTATAAAAAATTATTTTTAACGTAGTTATTCATTTCGATATAAGATATTGAAAAATTTCAACATTATTAATATATTACTTTAATACATATTTAATTTTTTTGCTATACTCTATATGAAATTTGTTTATTAAATTCGTGTAAAAGTTCGGAATTAAACGATTAAATAAATTTGGAATTTCTTTTTTTTTAGTTCTCATTCTCTGTCTCTTCTGCACCATCAACAACATTATACTTCTTTACCGAAGATCGAACATCGCGAGTATTATACCATGATAAGTCTTCACCTCGTTTTACCACGATAGAAATGGGAAACTTAATGAACTCCCGCTGTTTCGTGAAGGTCCTTTCTAAACAGTTAGGGTGAGAAAGAGAAAGAGAAAAAGAAAGAGAAAGAGAGAGATTCCCCGCAGAGTCCGTCATTACGGAATCAAAATTAAAGGCAAAGACGAAGAGAAGAAAGGGCATCCATCGTTCGTTCGGCTTATTAGTTTTGTACAGTGTTAACCGTGAGACTGGTTTCATGCTTAGGGTTCTCTATATAGTCAATTTATAAATCCGTATTAGATCAACTCCCCTTTTTGTTCTTCCCCATACGAATAACAACGAATTTTCATAAATGAGAAAATAAAAAACTTAAAAAACAACAAAAAGTAAGAATGAAACAATACATTTTGATATCTAATTAAATATATTTTAATATTCATAGAAAGTTTATTAAATTGACTAGAAGGAAAGTAGAAACAGAACGAAGGTAATTAATTTGATTATGATTAAAAAATAAAATATAATATAAGAAAAGAAAAAAAAGTGTTAAAAATACGAGAAAAAAATGATCAGAAACGATAAAGACGTGATAATAAACTGAGTGTATATATTTTGTGTCAGAAATAGTAAAGAGAATTGAGCGTATAGGTTTGAGTAGTAGTTCGTTATCATTGGTAGATGCTATTAAGCATCTTGGGAATACATATACATATACGCTGCCAATCATTGAAGAGTGCCGCGTGTGTACCACCACCGAGCGTAATGAAAGCCGTAACGCGTTAACGACGCTCGAACGGGTACGCATATACATCTACATATACATATATATAATATATTGCATAGATATGCACAGACAGACGGACGGACGAGACGGACGTGCACTACACGTAGAACGCCATGACGCGAGTCTGTAATATTCGACTAATTACAAACTTAATAACCCTGCTTCGTTGCCGGTTATCGCAAGGCCGCAACGTCTAAGCGATTTTAGTCTTCTCCTATCTTCCTTTCCATCTATCTCTCTCTCTCTCTCTCTCTCTCTCTCTCGTTCATTTCTCCTTTATTGTACAACTACTTGCATAGATTTAGTGAAAGATGAAAGAGAGAGAGAGAGAGAGAGAGAGAGAGAGAGAGAGAGAGAGAGAAAGAAAGAAAATGAAACGGAGGCCATCCGAGATACTCATCGGCCACCTTAATCGACTCGTATTACCAATTAAAATTTAATTATCGTCGAAATTAAGTCGTTACGATAGCTGACGCGCCAGAAAGTAAGAGAGAGAGAAAGAGAGACAGTGGGACAGAGAGAGAGAGAGATGGATAGATAGATTCGTCTACCATTCGTTGATTCGTTTTTCTACTCCCTTTTTACTAGCCAAGTTATATGGTAGTTGTCTTACCTATCAACTCTTCTAATCCTAGTTATCTTCATCCCTGTGTATGTGAACACGTGTGTGATGAGAAGAAAACCGGTACTATACTTACTTGAATAAATATATTTCATGGTGCTGACCAAATGATAGACTAGACGTTTTATAAACTCGATTGGTAATCTTATACTTTTATTCGTTTCAATCATGGAATTATACGTTCCAATGTAAATTTTCCATTTATCGGGTAGAGTATTTGTTTTCTACGTGTAATTTTCAACATAAACATAAATGAAGAAAGAAAGAAAGAGAGAGAAAGAATGAAAGTCATTGAAGAAAGGTGGGTAGTAAGCATGGGAAAAGAATAAGGTTTTCACTCTTCTCCCCTCTGTGGGAGAGCGTAACTTATAGCTCGTAGACACGGTATTTCTCTCTGGCTCTTTGAAAGCATTTTCTCATTAAAAAATTAAGGGGTGGAGAAAGAGACGCGAAGGAGAGAAAGATAGAAAGAGAAAATGAGTGTGCGAGAGAGAGAGAGAGAGAAAGAGAAAAAGGGCGGAGGAAAAGGGCGGAGGGTCGGTAAGTGCTCTGCGGCTCCCAGATGCGCCCGATATTATGTTTAATGATATTAACTTCTTACTTAATGGTCCGCGGTTCGATTCGAGGTGCGAAAGAGGCCTCCGATCCACATTGTGGAACCTGCGCACAAAAAAAAAAAAGAGAGAGAAGAAAAAAACGTAGTATACCCTGGAGAATAATTTTCGCGAGAAACTGAAACGTTAGAACAAAAGAAAGGTAGGGAGTGAGAGAGAGAGAGAGAGAGAGAGAGAGAGAGAGAGAGAGAGAAAAGGGGATGAAAGAAAGTAGGATGAGAAGCATATAAGTTCTTGATAAAAGTATCCTAATCGTTGAAATAAAAAAGAGAGATAGAAAATGGCTTAAAATTTCAGTTAGAAGCACCGTGCTTCTTGCAAAAATAAATCCGCGAGCACGCGCGGATGACCTCGGCCGTAAACCACACGATAAAAGCTATGGCTACCCTTCTTCTTCGCCATTAAGAGTGGAAGACTCGGTTTCCCTAAACCCTTTTACCAAGGGACATTGACCAACCGATCGATTCTTTTCTTTTATCCCTTTTACCGATAAAAATTAATAACTGTGTTTCAATTTGTAAAGGAAATTGCATTATTTATTTATATTTTATTTTATTATTTTCAACATTTTCGTATTTTTATTTATATTTTTTTTTTTGACAATTGTAATAATTCTATTTACACGTTTTGTTTCGAGCTTTGATAAATGCATTTGATCATTTGATCGAGATAAAAATTTGAACAAATTTTATAATAAAGTGGCCTAAGGGTAACCGACCCAAACAATATAAAAGTATAACGAAAACTTTTCATAAGCTCGACGTTGGCACCGTAACGAGCGCAGTTTTCATAAACTCGAATTGTTTCGAATAAAATAAAAAAAAAAATAAAAGAAAAAAGAAGAGAATCCTATGGACTGTACTCTTTCTTTTTCTCTTTCTCTTCATATTTTAAACAACAAAAATTACCCTTCAGCCGGTAAAAAATAAAATCGTTGTTCTCTACATTGAGTTCATTAAAAGATATTCCATCCTGCAGTTTCTTTTTTTTTCTTCTTCTTCTTCTTTCTCAAACTTTCTTTAACTCCGAACATTTTGTTAACGATTTAACGGGTCTACGAAATAATTTGTCAATAATTAAAAATAATTCCAGATGAGATAACTCCAGATGAAATAATTTCTAAAAATATCAATAATAATAATACTTATATATATTATTATTACTATTAACCACGATTGGGTTTCTATTTTCTGTTACAGGCTTCGCGAAGAGAGGGGAGACGCTGAAAGGGCTCTTGCATTGGATCACAAACCTAGAGATCTAAGTTCGCACAATGGTAAGCCTTATCTTAAATAAAATTAAAAAGTAAAATAAATTTGTACTTTTCTTTATGCATACAATAAAAAATAAATATACGAAAGATCGATTAGAATAAGGACCAAAAAGAAAAGAAAATGAAATAAGATGAAGAAGTTTCGAGTTTGCGAAGAGAACGCGGGAGCGTTAGTTTCGAAGATAAAGGATTCGATCGGTCGGATTAAAATATTACGGGGAATTAGAAAGAAAGGCACAGGATCCCGTGCCGCTCTCTGAAACTCGATATCGGACTTAATCTTCGAGTCCCTAAACGCCCGTCGGACCCACGCATGCACACATTTGTGCGTAAAAGAGAGAGAAAGAGAGATAGAAATAAAAGAATCTCATCTAGCAAGAGAGAGAGAGAGAGAGAGAGAGAGAGAGAGAGAGAGAGAGAGAGAGAGAGAAAGAAAAAGATAGACTCGTTCTCGTCGAGATGTCCATGATTTTTCTGCCTGGCTTCACCTTATAAATCCTGATTCGTTCGTTCGATCATTCAATCGATCGATCGATCGATAGATCTAACCATCAACGATTAAGTATCTCCCATTTCTTATTTAATCTTACCTTGCATTTCTAAGCTTCTCTCTTTTTCTTTCTTTTTTTTTTTATTCTTTTATTTTTCTTTGTTTCTTTGTTTTCTAGAAGAAATATATAAGAAAATTTCGTTGGAAAATTAAGTAAAAGAATGATAAAACGTTCAACTGGTATGTTTAAATCAGGATAAATCTCGTAAGAATCCTTTTTAACGAGGACCGAAAGGGTTAATTACGCGTAAAGGATGTAGGTACGATTTTGGGTTAACCCTTTTCGTTTCTCTTTCTGCTCTCTTAAACGTATACAGGGTGTTAGACTTTAAATGTATTCTATAGAGAGTTTCGTTTATTTCGATTGAATTATTTTATTCATTCTAATTTTGTTGATAATTCAATCGAATATGTTTTATTCAACTATTTGTTTGAAATTTCTTGTTAAAGTTGAAATTATTATTAAGTTAATATCATTTTGGGAAAACTTAAAATATTCCACCCTGTATATACGCATAGGATTGTATGCGTTAGTACATAGGAAATGTGTTTAATGCTATGCGTCACCCTGGATTCTCTTTCTTTCTTTCTTTCTTCCTCTTTCTATTTCTATTTTTCTTTCTTTTTCTGTTTCGTTGAACATCGACCACCGTTTGCCCAAACAGTATCTATCCACGTCAGGATTAAAATGCTAGGATATCAAATACTCGAGTTCATCGAGGTACGAGGGAGAGAAACCAAATGCGGAAGAGGAAAAGATAGATAGATAGATAGATATAGATAAATAGAAGAAGAGATAGATAGATAGAGTAGAAAGAAAGATGTGGAAAGTGGATAAAAGTCCGGGAGTGAGTTCTCTTGTCTAAACGAGGATGTACAAAGGCAAATAAAATCCATCAACTTGTCAGTTTAGTTTTAGCCGATAAAACAAAAAGAAAAAGAGATAAAGAAAATCGAACTATTATTCTTATTATTGATTTTAAAAAAATGTTCTTCAATACGTGATTAAAATTATCTTTCCATTCTATTATATATTTTCATTTATAAGAACAGAATGATTGGTCACGTGTATGTGTGTGCTTTGTAAGCGAGTTTCTTCCATTTAACCAATTTGATATTTTTCTCAAAAACTTAAGAATTTTCTTCTTTCTCTCTTATCTTTAACAAACATATTTGTTCACGAGTGAAAACAATTGTGTTTCTATTCTAATATATTTGTATTCATATAAACAAAACACTTTTCATCTAAGCGTGAATTCTATACAAGCATGTGTGTGTGTGTGTGTGTGTGTGTGTGTGTACGCAGAAAGAGCTTCTTATTGCGCAGACTCTGACTGAGTTGTTGTTTGGAAGTACTGAAAAACATCGACTAATGTTTACGTATCTTTCATAGGTTCCTCGAACGGTCACAGTCCCGTTTTGAATCTTTCGAAAACAGCAGGAAGTGGCAGTGTTGGTGAACATTCGGGTAGTGAAGCTGGTGCGTCGCATCGTTCGCAGGACGACGAGGAAGAGGATGATAATCTTTCGGAAGATCTCGAAGACGAGAACGAGAAAGACGAAGGTAAACTTTATTAATTCATTTTGATCATTAGTTTGAGGGTTCAATTTTATCTTAACCACGTAATGCGAAAGTTCGAATCAATTCATCATATTATGTTGTTACCATGACATGCGAAACGAATTTAAAAGTGAACAATAAAAAATCATTTGAAGAACATTCGTTATTATACATGAATAAAAAAAAGAATTATTATTAATATAATAATATTATATATATATATTCTACTTAACACATTGTACGTAAAAGTGATTGATTTGTTTTCAACAACATTAGGAGTTTCATTTTAAATCGAACGTTTGAAGAAGAAAAAGAAGAAGGAGATTATTTCTCGATTTCAACTTACTTGTTTAAAAATAAATGAATATACAAAAGAAAATAATCGTATTTTGTCGAAGATAGAAATAGAAATAGATGAGCGTATTAGAAAATTCGTAGTTAGCATTGAACGAGGAAAATCATAATATCGATTTGACTGGATACAAGGTAGAAGTTAAAAGATGAGTTCTTCGTTAGGACTTATGGGTCAGGCCCTCTCATCGATCATCAGAAGGACGACGTTCGAAGATTCGTCTGCTTGGATCCTGAGAAACTTTCTTCAACGCCTTGTTTTTTTCTCATTCGCACCGTTTCTTTGTTTTTTTTTTTGTATTTTTTAATTGCGTTTATTGTATTCTACAAGGCGCGTCACTTGTCGATAAATGAATTTTAATCAAATTTTCAATGAGAATGAAATCATTTTTTTTTATCGTATCGAGTAAATAAATTTAACGGGAAATTAATTAGATTTAAAATCAATTATTATTATTACTTAAGGATGAAAAAAGTTAAGCCATTGTAAATATTACAAAAGTGTTGACAGTGACGTGGGAGAAGGATCATTAGAGTCAAAAAGTTAGCTGTTTAATTTCATTTTAATCATGAAAAATCATCTTAGATAAGATCGGGAAGAAGTCATCAAGCACAACTCTTTCAAATTCAACAAAGCGACCTAATCGCATTGATTTCTAATCGATTTCGTTCATTGTCCTTAAGGCACGTTAATTGGCTTGACCAATTAGAGAACCACCCAATCGAACATCTCCGACACACACCTAGGGGGAAATAAAAAAAGAAAATACAAAATATAAAATAACAAAAAATCGATTATCTCAAATATTGAACGAAAGAAATAAGAAGAGTATAAAAAAAAAGGGAAAATAAAAAAACAAGTAAAAGAAGAAGGGAACAAATAAAACACTTTATATACAGGAATTAATATTCCACGCATTCGTCCGCACGACTTCCAACGATCGATACATTATTCATATTTCAACGTTAATTGCTTATTATGAATATTTCGAGTTAATAAGTTGCAAGATAAACGCAGCAGGGGGGTGGGTGGGTGGTTGGTTGGTTGGTTGGTCCATTTGTTCGTTCGATGGTGGGTCCGCGAAAAAGGTCAAGAACGAATGAAACGATGATAAAGTTTATTCCCTCTAAACAACATTAACGATTATCTTTCTAATTAAATATCACACATTTGTTTAAATTCATTTTCAAACAATTACCATTGAATATAAAATAAACATTAACGAAATTAACAAATATAAATCTTCTAAATTTGAATTTATTTAGGTTTAAAATATTAATCAGAATTTGCTTATAATTCCAAAAAGATCTCAAACTTAAAAATGTAGTAGAGTTCGATATAAATCGATCGAACACGTTGAAAAGGATTAGAATTAGCATCGAGTACTTTAAATTCGTCGAAAGACACAACAGTTAGACGTATAAATTGTCTGTCTTTTTTGGGGTGAGGGGACTGGCAGAAAAAGGGTAAAGGGTTGGGGTGGGGTATGAGGGGAAGTCTCTCGGATCGAAGAAAATCCGTGTCTCGCAGCGTGTCGTATGCAACGGGTACATCCTACCTATGGCGCTCATGGTGATCGAAATAGAACCCCATCGAATGCCCGTGGGAGTGTACACGCCCGTGGAATGCCGTTCTGATTTAATGAGACGCGCCACTATCTCTTTCTCGCTCTCCTTCCCGGAATCCAATCTTTCTCTCTCTTTTTCTTTTTTTTCTTTCTCGCGATTCCTTCCTTCTTTCCTTTTCCATTTGAATTCGCGAGGAAGGATACCATTGGGAAAATGAAAGAAAAAGGTATCATTGAAATGAGCCAATTGTGATTAATGAAATAGAAACGGAACGATTAATATTTTGTAATATATAATTATTGATAATAAAAATAGAAATAAATATAGGGGAATGTATACGTAATTATGATTTTTCCACGTAATGAATGAACCACACTTGTATTCAATGGATAAATAATAGAAAGAGAAAACAATTTGTGTTCGAGGATAGAAGATACAGTTAAAAGATCATGTTCAATTTTGTTATTTTTGAATTCCTTTTTTTTTTATCCGAACAAATTGTAAAAAGAATGAGAATGCTCTTTTTAAGGATTCACACGTGTCACACATGTTACCGCGGGCACTCACGACGATAGCAGAATGTCGTTGGTAAGAAAGAAGTAAAGGAATACGAGTGTTATATGTGTAGTTTCGGGATTCCAAAAGCTTTTTCTCAGGGGATCTGCCGATAATTGTAATGGTCGCTCGTGGCAAGATAGCGTTGAGAAAGAAAGAGAAGAAGAAGAAGAAGAGAGAACAGAGGAGAAGGATCCCCGAAGATATAAAAAAATAGACTTGACCATTTCTCTCAAGGAAGGTTGCGATTCTACTCTTGAGCGCGAAAAGTTGCTATCAAAAGGTGCCGGCTTCGCGAGTGGTGCGCTCGCTGCGCACGCGCGGCCGAGCATTAAATCGAGCAATGGCAATAAGTAACCAAATGCCGTTGGTGTTGTAGGTGCAGGCTGATAATTAAAAGACGATACAATAAAGCACATATCATTGGCCATAAAGCAGCGTCGGGATACTACTAAGGCGATGGTGTGGGCTGTTCAGAACACTAATACTTACATATACCTAATGTATACACTGATACAGATACAAATAAATATATGTGTGTGTGTGTGTGTGTGTTTAT
This sequence comes from Polistes canadensis, assembly GCF_001313835.1. NCBI lineage: Eukaryota > Metazoa > Arthropoda > Insecta > Hymenoptera > Vespidae > Polistes > Polistes canadensis. The sequence goes on from NW_014569817.1 coordinate 150,593, forward strand.
AGATATATACCACACTGAAAGAAAAGAAAGCACGATCACTTAAGACTGGAGAACCCACGCAGACATCTTGTCTCACCACTCCAGCCTGTTTCGCAATAACCATAAGGCATTCTGTATTCCAACGATCGCGTTCTGCCGCATTTTTCGATTCCTATAAAAACCTTCTTTCTTTTTCCTTAAATATACCTTTTCATGTTCTTTTTCCTTTCAATTTCCACACTTTTTCGTCGCGACAAATTAATAGACAGATTATTGAAAATAGGAAAGTAGTATAGGAAAGAGTGATAGTACGATCGGGGGAGGGTGAAAAGAGGGTTTGGAAGAATGTTTAATTCAGTAAATTTAATTCGTTAGTTCGGTCAGTCTTTCGTTCGCTCGCGGTGACGTTAAATCAGAGGAGTGGCGAAGGGTAACAAGTAGTTTTGCGAAGATTACGACTTTGGAACACGCACACGGCGTAACTCTTCTCCTACTTCGACCTCCCTCGAATGTTGTTCAGCCGATCGTTCGACTAAATTTATTAATGACGCTTCGTTCTCGTACGCCTGTCGCGCATTCGCGCGGAACCGCATGCATGCGATATGCGTTTTATATGAAAAGGACAAAGATAAAGAAGGAAAAAGGGAGAGAGAGAGAGAGAGAGAGAGAAAATGATCTGTGTGCGTGTATGCGTTTCATCTGGAATAGATAGACGTTCACATTGGAAAGAAAAAACAAGAAAAAAGATGTATTCTCGAGATGTATCATATCAAGATTTATAATCATATAAATTTAACCGAAATTCGTTGTTTGCCCCTAAGGCAAAAGTTCTTTTCGAAGAATCCTCTTTTCGTATGTATTTCAGTCGTATATGTACGGTGACACTCGCATTATAACCCCCAGATAAAATAATATTAATTATTGTTATTAATGTATAAGAATTATAGAAATGAGATAACTCCTTCAAAATATGTATCCATCCTTATATGTGTCTGTGTTCATTCTTTTTATTTGTATAATATAAGGAAGAAAAAAGGTACAATGATTTATATATATTGCCGAGCAAACACATGTCGAACAGCTGACCCAAACGTACACCAACAAGATTCTTATCTTTTTAATAAACGTAATAAATAATACAAAAATATACGTCGAATGGTTGTTAATGTTAAAAAAGGGTCGATCACCAACTCCTCGAACATATACTAACGACATTATTATTTTTGTTTCAGATTTATCTGACGTCCCAGAGAACCTACCACTTCCAGCACCAGGCTCAGAGAGTCCTCAGGCATTGAACTACTCTCAGATAGCCTCAGCAGCAGTCGCAGTGTCACAGGGTGCTCAGGACCCTTCGGTTTCGAGTACGGAGACATTGTTAAGGAATATCCAGGGTTTACTTAAGGTTGCAGCTGACAACGCGAGGCAACAGGAGAGGCAAATCAACTATGAGAAAGGTCAGTGGCAGGGCTTTCTTAAGACACTTGAGGGCGCTCTCCACAATTTTATTATCTTTCAGCTCTCCCAGAACTACATTAGGAGGCATTAGTATAACTTATTCTTTCTTTCCTTCTCTCTTATGTCGATTCATCGATCGATCTTTCTTTCCTTCAACGTACCTAATAATTTGTCCCTTTTTTTTTTCAACCCATCTACTAACTCCTATCCTACATTTTTTTTTCTTTCATTTCTTTCATTTTTTTTAGCCGTCATCCATTTAAAACCAGTTTTCATTTGATTTGATTTTATTTTACGTAACAAAAGTGCCAAAGCGATTGTTAACGAAATGTTTACAACGATCCAATTCGTACGTGACAAAAAAAAGGATCGTATGATTGATTTTTTTGTTTTCTTTTTTTGTCGGGATCGATCGTTAGGTCGTTTAGACGATGATTTTTCTTCTTCTCTTTGAAACTAAGTTTTTAGACAGTTATTATTAGAGAAAAAAAAACATAGTAATTATGAGTTAGTTTAATAATCGTATTCCTTATTCAAAAATTGATAGAATTACATGAATAATAATCTTGTAATGATTAAAATGATCACTATGGCACTCAAATGAATTAATTGACGACCCGAACATCCTTAGAAAAGGATGTCCTCATTTAAATCAAATTAGACAATTAATTATGGGAGAGCTGTGAAGATAAAAATCACGATGATTTGCCAGTTCTCGATATATATATAAATCATATTTTAATCATACTTATGCAAATTAGTATAATACGAATAGGATAGAAACACTCTGTTACCCTGATAAAAAAAAGAGATTTGTACGACTAAGTTTTGTGCACCAAGTGCACGATATATATATATAGCTAATATTAATAATAGTAATAATTAATAATAATTTCGAATTGATCATGATTGAGAAAATCATGTAAATCGTAGGATCTCTCGTCGGACAATGGTCAATCCATAAGAAATTTTGTTAACACAAATTATCTTTTTAAATCGTCGGACGAGGGATCTATCTTAAAAAAATAGATAATCGTACATAAAAATAAACTTAGATATATATAAGTATATATGTGCCGGTAATTAAGAGTGACCTAAGTCAAAATATTATACAAATCTATTTTATGATGTGTTTTGTAATATAGATAATTTATATACAAAATAAATCATAAAATTCATTTTTCTAATTTTTTCACTTAATCAGCAGTCATAATTATCAGTACATGTATATGTAATATTAATCATTGTGTTTTATTAAATATATCTATATATACATATACACACACATATATATATATATATATATACATAGATATGTATATATATATATTCACACATACGTAAGATATATAACGTTTTAACGTTAAGTTTAAGCGAAGGTAGATCATACTTAATAAGTTTGAACAAATCTAATTTTTGTGTGATTTAATGATCGACGTGAAATCAGTAATGGGTAATATTTAACTCTATTAACGATTAAATAAGTTAATTATCGTTAGGTATTATATATAATATATAATGTTGATTCTCTTATACTCGAGCAATGGCAGGTGAAAAAAATGTTGTAAATTTTGTTTGTTTTAATCATGCAACAATAGAATACTTAATTATGCAACACCTTACAAACATTTGCCGTTGATCGACTATATGATTTTTAAATAATCAAATGTTCGAAGAGAAATCATACCGTATCGTTTGTCGTTTTTTCTTTTTTTATTAATAATTATTAAAATATATAAAGCGATATGCGAGAGATCTTGAGAATGAGAGTAGCAGTGGTGTAAGTCGAGAAAATCGTTTAGAGAACACGAAGGATTCATTATTTTTTATTTGTTCAAATTTTTCTTATTTTTCTTACTTTTTTTTCTAAATTTATTTCATTGCCATTATTATACGTGTTGTTTGTTTGTTGTCAATTGAAAGAAAAAAAAAAGAAGAAAAAATCTCGGCCTTTACAAGTACACAGAAACTCAGCATTCTCATGGATTGAATTTTCTTCTTGTCATACGTAATTGTCATAGTTCTTCCTTTCTCTCTTTCTCTTTCTCTCTCTTTCTCTTTCTCTTTCTCTATTTAATATATTTAGTATTTAACGATTATCATGCAATGACTGTCAAGAAAAAACAAAATCAACCAACTATTTACTATTTCACATTGTTTGAATTGTCCAACATGTATATACACACACACACACACACACACACACATATATATATATAAACAAATATCTGAAATAAATAAATCATCCAAATCTAATATGATTATTCGTACGTGTCTGTCTACTTTCAATCGAACGATATATACATACATATACATGCAGAAATAAAATTGGATCGTCGCATGAAATTGGAACGAATCGACTTGCACCACTATCGACTTCCTCAATGGACAGTAAATTAAAGGTCGTAATAATTTGTTTATTAACCCTTTTTATACTACTCATTGTTCATCTTCATCTCTAAATTGTTCTTTGTAAAAAAAAAAACTATTCCTTTAATCATTGATATTCATTCATATTTAATATTATCTTAATGTTTTATCTTTCTCATAAACACATTACTGGAAATCTAATAAATTTGAACAAACAATTGCATTGAATAAACGAGGTCAAAGTTCAATCACATTAAACCAGCACGTTTACTGTCCATTCCAATACAAACATCTGTCTATCTCTCTTTCTCTAGTACTTGACCATCTTCTTCATTCCCCCCTCTCACCCTCTTCCTTTAAATTCTTTCCCTTGTTCATACCGAGCATCGAATTCGTCTCTGCGGCTTATCCCGAAATTTTGGCAAGCGTTTTAAGGTTCGAGTTAGCAGTCTCCCCATAAACACGAGTTTCGATAACCGAGTGTGTGCTACGAACGTTCGTCGGTGTGTACATTGTGGTCGCCGTTTAATAAATTCCAACCGAAACGTAACCCCGGGACTTTAATTACCCATTAGCCGATACAAAGTGTCATTTTCAGGGCCGTTAACTAATGCGTTCGCCAGCTTTAACGGTAGGAATGCCAGGCATCGTGGCCGGCCAAGCTACGAGACGCTTAACCAACCACCCTACCCCCACTCCACCACCACCCATCCTCTTCATTCTATCTATCTCCTTCTTCTTTGTGTTCTTCCTACGGTAGACGAGAAGATTTTGGAAAATATCTTTGTGTTATATTATTTCTAATAATTATCCAAAATTATTTTTATTTATCATATCACACTTTAGCAGCAACCAATTTGAGAAAATCAAAAGTTAGAAACTATAAGAAGAAAAGAGAAAAGAGGAGAGAAAGAGAGAGAGAGAGAGAGAGAAAGAAAGAGGATGTTTAAGTTCTCGAAAGCAGATCACCTTCATCGAAACTGTGGAGCATCCTCCCCTTTGTTCTACGACTCCTTTACTTGCCCTAAGGAGGAGTAACAAAGAGAAAGATAGAAAGAGAGGACACGGAATTTAATACGAAGGGACACTTGGGTAACAGAGGTGAGGGGAAGTTTAGGCGCGGACGCGAGTCGGTTACTTTGGACACGTGAATGCTAACGAGTTCATCTCGACCTCGTTGCGACGTTAAGCCACCAAGAATGCAAGGCGTTGTTATTGCTGGCTGGCTTAACCCTCCCTCATTCCCTCCCTCACCCCTTACTTTCTATTTTTTTCTTTTTCTTACAGTGTCTTTAAGTGTATTTATACGCATAACGTATACACGCTTGTGAGTATGAATATGAGTATGAGTATATATATGTGCGTGCATATATTTATATATTACATGTATATATATATATATATATATATATATATAATTTGTGGTATGAAAGAAAAGGAATAGATGGAGGGAAACGGAAAGGGAGCGAGAGAATCGGAAAGAGAGTTAGGAGGAGAGAGGGCCGATTTAATACTCGAACGAACCAGCAGCTCGTTTTACACCAGATGGGTTTACATACGGCCGCTATCGCGTTACCAGTCGTTCGTTGTGCGTCTATAGGTATAGATAGAAAGAATGAAAGAAAGAATGAAAGAAAGAGCGAGAGGGAACAAAATATCGTTTTATATAATTTACAAGATGTTATTCACCGAAAAGATATTGAGAAAATGTTGCAACGAAACTAAATCGCCGTTTAAGAAAATATATTCCACACGCGATTATTGTTCTTTATTCACATTATATATTTCATTGATTGTATAGAAAATCAATGTAATAGATATTTTGGATAGATCGTTCAAAATGTCCTTTTCTGGCTTATTAGTTTTTGTTTTTTTTTTAACGGATTTCTCCGTCTCTCTTTCTCATGCAAAGATAAATACCCTTGCTATTCCTCCGAACTCTCCTTTTCTCGTTACACGTTTTAAGGGGAGAAGAAAACCGGTGGAGATCGTTAATAGAAAGAAGCGCGTTGTCGCGAGAACAATTCTCCATCGTCTTTCGACTTTTATCTCCAATTTATGCTATCCTTTACCTCCCACCCCACCCTCTCTTATAAACACACAAAACATATACATATGCACACACACACACACACACGCACACACATACTTATATATATAAAGAGTAAGTTGCTCCAGGATAATGACTCCGAGTCTCCGTGCGTAGTCTCCTGCGAAGGAACGTAAGGAAAAAGAATCAAGAAATAAAAAAAAAAATAAATGAAAAAATACACAGAGAGAAAGAGAGAAAAATCGAAAATCGAAGGGGTCCTGATAAGTTAACGCTGCAGTAAGAGGGACAATATGAGCCGGTAGGATGGTACGTGAGAGAAGAGAACTTGCTATCTTCGATCCTCGACCAGATAAGACCTTGGGGGAGTGGGAGGAGTGGTAGAGGAGAGGGTTTCAAAGAGTGAGAGTAAAAGAGAGGAAGAAATAGAGATAGAGATAGAGATAGAGAGAGAGAGAGAGAGAGAGCGCGAATTGTGCGAGCATCGTAACCAAGAGGGACCCACGTAAGGGTATAAGGCCCGGTTAAAGGCTCTGCAGTGGAATATAAAGAGGGGATTGAGTTGTAGCCGCGAGTGGAGGATCTTATGTAGATTCCTTGTAGATCGTGCACCCGATTCGATCGCGATCGGCTACCCGGTACCTGGTTAATTAAAATTGTAAAGGCCCAACGTCTTCTCTCTCTCTCTCTCTCTCTCTCTCTCTCTCTCTCTCTCTCTCTCTCTCTTTCTTTCTTTCTTTCTCTTTTTCTCTTTCTTTTTTTCGTTTACTTATTTTCTCTCCTCTCGAGTTTTTCCATCCTTGTTCCTCTCTTTCTAACGTTCTTTAGGCCCACCACTAGTCTCTCTCTCTCTTCTCTCTTAGTTTTTTTTCTTTTTCTTTCTGCCTCCACTTCCACGATCGAGTCTCCCCCATAAAGTCAGTCGAGCTCCGATTTTTGGTCCCCGCTTGGGAGGCTGCTTACGTGAAATCCTATTACCGCGAGCCACGACGATGCTCTCGGGCTACCTTTCGATGCTTAACCTAGCTAACTCAAAGAAGCTGCCTTGAAAAACGTTCCAGGATGCTGCTGCTGCTTCTGCTGCCTTATTCTGGATAATCTCTCGTCGCGTTACTTTGAAAATAGAGTCAAGTATCTCTATGTTAATACAACGTGCATATCTATAGTTATACGTATCTATGTAAGTGTGTATACGTTTCAAACTGTTTATTAGTATAAGAAACTTCTTCGGGAGGCAAAAATCAAATAATTCAATATATATTTTCTTTGTATGGATGGATTATGTTTAAGTACGTCTATCGTGAATCTTGTAATCGCAAGAAGAAGCTTATACCTTCATCCATCTCTCTCTCTCTCTCTCTCTCTCTTTCTTTCTCTGTGTTCACCGATATGAACGCGCTCTGATTGATTTATGCTTAACCCTGCCAAGCGACGACCCTCCCGCCCTCTCTTCTTCCTGAACGGTAAGGTGAGCCTAACCGAGGCTATCTCTATATCGGCCCGAGCGAGTAGCCATTATCGTGCAAACTATATACGCACACGTGTATCGATGCCACGTTCTTTTTATTTTTTCTATTTTATTTTATTTTATTATTTATTTTTTATCTTTTATCTTTCTGTCTTTCTCTCCCTCTCTCTCCCTCTCTCGTACGAAGCAACGAGCCAAGCAGAGAAGAGAATCTCTTTTCTACTTGCTTACACTTGTTATTTTCTCATCGACAACAACCTATGGTTTTTTCTTCTATTTTTAATTTGGATTTTATTTTATTTTTTTTGTTTTTTTTTTTTGCATAAAACATTGTTATAAACACATGTGAGGAATTGTTGTTCCTGTATTTATTTTTTGTTCATCGATTCAATAGGAAAATATCGTTTACTCTGCGTTATACTCATTTTATCTTCGAGGTCATCAACGTTATCTTCGTGCGGTTTTACTCGTGCCGGATGTTTGCTTTAATTAGTGCCTACAGTCTCAGTCTCTTTTAATTAAGACCGAAATCGGTTTATTAGCTTCGGAATACTAACTTTGGCCATGAACGTCAACCGTGCTTAGGTCTTTACGCGTTAACAACCACGTTTCACCATATATACAATTTCTTATTTTCTTTCTTTCTTTCTTTATCGTTCAGTTAAATATCACGGATACGGTCATTCGTCGAAACTACCCTTTTATTTGTATCTTTTAAAAGATGAACGTATTTCATCGATAAATAGGGACACATACGAAAGATGCTTTACGATCGATCTTTGGAAGATTGATTTATCACTCGAATAAAATTTCATTCCTGCGCGTTAGTTTGTTTCTTGTTAAAATAATGATAGAACATTTCAAAGAAAATAATATTTGAATGATACTTAACTCGATAGAAAAATCTTTCAGATGTCACACATTAGTATATTTAAATAATTATTTAAATTTTCATATATTAAGAGCACAAAAATATTATGAAATTTTCTAATAGAGTTAAAGGTATTTGATGGAAATTGAAAATAATCTTTTAAATGAGATTATTATATAGAAATCTGAAAGGTGATTTCTCTTGAAGGAAAGAAACGATTGTTCGAGTTGTTATTAGAATCGAGAATCTTTCTCTCTTTTTCTCTTTCTTTCTTTTCTCTTTCTCTTTCTTTCTTTCTTGAGAAAGAGGAAGGAAGAAAGAAAGAGGGAAGAAGGCAGTCGTCGAACGACTTCCTCCGCGTACATCAATTACGTCTCTCGCCCCGTTCCCATTATTAGCCGCCTATAATTTATTACTTTCTACCTTAATAAGCATAATAGTTCCCATGCTATTCTTCGTGGCAGCAGTAATCGTCGTTCCTGACCGTTCTCGCATTATACATCGACGAACGAGAGAGAGAGAGAGAGAGAGAGAGAGATAGAGAGAGAGAGAGAGAGAGAGAAAGACTCTGGAACGCAGTATGTGTGTGTATGTGTGTGCGTGCGTGACCTCTGACCTAGAGACAATCGTTAAGGTAGCGCATTGGGCGGCGTATACACCACTCAGGTCCACAGATATTTAATTACCCTCGAGTGGCTCGTACCTGTACTCTCTACACAACAGAACTGCAATGAAACAAAAATCAAACCTTTCGAAAATAAAGGATAAAATAAAAATGTTAATACTTAAATCAATGCGAATTTGTGGCACAAATTTATGGAAATAATTATTATTCATAATAAAATCGTATCGAGAGTGCTTATATTTTTTCAAAAATGAGAACTGAAACGGCAAACAAAAATTGTTCTTTCGAAAAACAGAGAACGAAATAAAAAAATGTGGCAAAGAAATGGTCGGTGAATATCATTGAAAAGCTTTCTAAAACGACGATGTCCTACGAATATTATGAACATAATAATATTTATAATGAAATATTGTAGTCCGTAATCGACATGAATAATATTGTAACGTGTAATTTAGTAGGATAAAGTAGACACTCATCCAACGGAAACTGGACAACGATGATCGTTTCGGTTTTTTGCAAGCGCGTCACTCTCCTACCTTTTATAATACGTCGTTCTCGTAACTCGGAAGCCTTAGGCGTGCATCGACTACAAATTGTCGAGCGTAGTTTGATCCGTGACTCACGAGTATCGGGTAACACCTAACCAACCTTGAAGGATTCAATAATTTTGAGAAGCTCGCTAAATATGAAGAAAAATGATCTCGACTATGAACATTTATTCGTAAATGTATTTTTCATATAACTATATAACGTTATGCACGTTGACAAGTATGAATTTTATTGAAACGATTATCACGTCACTCGTTAACATATTCCATAAGGACAAAAAAAACAAAACAGAAGGATCATAAAAGTGTATTTGTCACATGGGAAGGAAAGAAGGAAGGTCTTTAAAAGTTGTCCATGTACAAAGTCGGCATTCTGGTGTATCGAAAAAGAAGCGAACGTTCTTTAATGGGACATCTCGGCGTTCAGGCCAGGGTGGCCCCGTTGTGTTACTCGTTACACCCTGCCGCGAAGAGCAACCTTAGTGGGAGAAACAAATAGAAAGAAATAAAGAAAGAGAAAGAAAGTATTCGGCAACATATACACACACCCAAGAGATACGCATTCGAGATCAGAATCGTTTACGTATATACGTATACACACGCGCGTGCCCATACATACACTAAACCACAATTACAGCATCTTAAAGAGCTCCAGAAAGAAAAGTAGAAATAAAAATGCGAGACAATACGATGTAGGCAGCAACCCGTTGTCGTTTACCACCTTCTCCGAGCCTTACTTCCTTTCTACGGACACAAAACCGAACCTGGAACGCAGCGAATCGTCAATTAAAGAAACCACCGGAGTTTCTCTTAGCATAAGCCACCAGAGAATCTTCGAGCCTAACAGTTGCTGTTGTTCTTGCCGTTGCTGTTGCTGGTGCTGTTGCTAGTGCTGGTGCTGGGTGCTTGATACTTCATCCTTTTCTTTTTCCTCCGCTTCTTCGTAGAAAGAACAGCTACTACTTGCTTTTAGGTTGGACTTCTCTAAGAAGCCAAGAAGAGAATAAGAATAAAAAGAAGAAAGAGTTGAAAATGGAGAATAAACGGGCTCCTTCTTCTTCTTTCTCTGTGCTACTTCGAAGGTGAGAAAAGAAGAGAAAAGGATGAAGAGCGTTAAGAATTTAAGAGCGAGGACAAAGCATCCAATGCCATCAGGCTGGATAATAAATTACGCTTTTAACGCTTCGAACTTATACACCGCTCGATTATTTATTTAATAATAAAACTAGAATTTTAATCGACGCAGTTCTATTGCAAAAACAAAATCAAAAAAGAATTTGTAGTATTTAGAATATCTAATTTTATCAATGAAATATTGAATATTTGAAATGTACCCCGATCGTTTAAGTATTTGCAACTAACGAGGAAAAAAGAATAAAGAATTGAGGATGAAAAAATCATTAGATAATGTTGCGTATAGAAACTTTGAAACACATTGTTAGAACGTATAACGATAGGATTTAACAATAAAATTCAAAGAATATTAATGGCACCGATCGGCTTGATTTCCGTGCTGAGATATACCGCGTAATCCCTGCGTGTAGGATGCCTTTCCGGCGCGTAGGATACGAGTACTTTGCTAGGAAAAAGGCGGAACGATAAACCACCCTTTCACTGCCCTCCTCCTTCGCTACCACCTCCATTCTCCGCCCCTCCCTTTGACAAAGAGACATCACGTAAATCTTCGATTTAACGATCGAGGAGACATCGATCCTTCCTCGGGGACAAAAAAAGACATCGGTGAGTAAGAGAATAGCGTTGTTTCGTATCAAATATGTGTGTAGAAAGAATGAGTGAGAGAGAGAGAGAGAAAGAGAAAGAACAAGTTGAAATTAAGTAACAAAACCGGCCAACTCTCGGCTCCTTTCCATGAAAAAGAAATCCCTTTGGTCTACGGTAATTTCGCATCTGCGACGATTATAAAGCGAAAATTTACGAGCATTCGCGAACGACGTAAAGAAGAAGAGGAGAAGGAGGAAAAAGAGGAGGGACACAACCTGCTTGCAAATCTTTTTTTCCATTCTCTCTTTCTTCTCCTCGTCGACTTTGTTCTTCTGTGGATTTTATCACCGGTTTGTATTTAAGTACCACTGTGTTGCGTGTGCTCGTAGCCGTCATTCTTGTTCTTGGGTATTTTCAAAGTGTCTCTCTATCTATCCTACTATCTATCTCTTTCTCTTTCTACTTTTTCCTCGCAGATTCAAATCGTCGGAGAATTCTTAGAAATCGTACGATAATGTTCCTCTTTTAAAAAAAAGGAAAATCATCGTTAACGACATTAACGTTGATACAAAAGTTTCCATTATTATTGCACAATTATATTTCTTCGAATCGTAAAAAATTCATCGTAACAACGAAATTTTCATAAGAATTGATACAAAGATGATTGGTTCGTTCAATCGTATATCATTCTTATGCCAAATTTGATTTCTTTAATCGTGTTAATCGAATTATTCATTATTTCTATATCAGAAAATGTGTATGTGTGTGTGCATACGTGAAAAACAAAAAGGAAAAACTTGACCTACCGCAGTTTTAACTACCGTTCAATTATATAGTTTGCTTTCGAGTTGTCGCACGTACGAATAAAGCGTATAATTTACCGGCAATAAAAGGGCAGTAGTAAAGGCCACGTGAGAGAGGATAGAGGTAAGAGAAGGATGAGGAGGAAGAGGAGGGGTGAGGAGAGGAGAATGGAGGTTGAGAGAACACACTGTGTCGTTAACGACGCCGTTTATTGCCGCGCGTAGCGAATATTTTGTTACAACGCGACGATCATTTCGATCTCCTGCCACTCGATGGGAAGTCACGATAGAAACTTCTCTCTCTCTCTCTCTCTCCCTCTCTTTCTCTTTTTCTTTCCCTTTTTCTTTATACATTTTTTCAAGATCCTAAAAAATCGTGTATATATAACTCACATATAAGTAAGTTCACTCACACCATCGTAACATTGTTTTACCATTTTATCACATTTTTTATGTTACTGCCTATCCAAAGCTCACGTTTTCGGTATATTCAAAGATATATTTTTTCTCATTTATTGCAAAATGCGATAAACACTTATCTAGAATTGAAATTGTATCATAAATAATTTTGTTTCATTATTTATAATTAATTAGATAATAATTAATTGATTGTGAGATAATGATTTTTAATATTAGAGATAATTTTCAATGATAAAATAAAATAAAAAAAGTATATGTGTGACGTCGTGTAATAAGTAAAAGAGTACTAATTATTATCGGAATAACTGACAGTTGTTTAGTTTGGAAATCGTAGTGGTTGTCGTCGTTGAAGCTAGTGTAATAACTCCCAGAAGATATCCCGGAGGTCCCCCCCATTCCCGAGAAGTAAGGATTATCTTTAAACGCGAAAACGCTCTTCACCGTATCTTTCAGCGAGTTCGAACGGCGAACCATCTTTTTCCTCTTTTTCTCTCTCACTCACTCACTCTCTCTTTCTTTCTCAGTATTTTCTGCAAGCATAAGAAGAGTTCTCGCGACCTCGTCGAGATATCGAAACTATTTTACTCTCCTAACGATCGAACTCTTACGACCTAACTCTTCTTCCCCTTCCTTCTTTTCCTTCTCTTCTCCCCTTCTTCTTCCATTCGCGTTTAGGTAATCGTTTACAAACGCGTTAAATTTATACGCTTAGAGTTAGGTATATTCATTGTTATGGTGTTATTATATTACTCGTAATCGTAAAGACAGATATCATGCAAAGAGAAATCATGATGTTTTTTAACACTAAAACTCGTTTGAAATGTTTCATTAAAATTCTTCGTTCAATTTTTAACGAACTTCACTCTACACATTTTAATTTGCAATAACTATAATTATAAATAATTAAAGGTAATAAATTAATATTATATTATAAAGTAAAATAATATTATCAGAACTGTTATCTATAGAGTTATAATAAAATGAAATTATTGGAATCATCGATCATTGAACATATAATAAAATATTAAAATAATAATTATTTAGATTTGAATTGAATGATATTTATAAGAATGTTAGAGTAGTAAGATATGATAATGATTAGGTTTGGAAAGCATACCTAGGTATAACGTAAGACAAAGTAAGAAGTTCCGATAATCCATTGGTTCGGGCACCTTCGGGCAAGAAACCCGATGCCGACTATGAACGTCGGTAGTTTTAACCGAGCTTCTCCGCTAGCTAGCTTGCGATCTAATCCTATTTTCGTTAGATCCGTTAATGGTTAATGGGAGGCAAAGTGGTCAGCGACCGGAACAAGAGCTAAGTCCGTCTTAAATCCCGCAGGAGGGAAACCCTTGTAGTCCTTAGCCAAGGACTGTAATCCGCATGGGATAACTATTGCCTTTCGTTCTCGCAACGAGTCTAAGTCAAATCTATTTGGTAGAATAGGAAGTCCATGATCAAAGCATCATTCATAAATAGAGTTCTTAAAAAAAGAAATAAATTATTATAATACAAATATATATACAATTATGAGAGATATCATTGTATTTTATTTTTGAAGACCGTGACTAAAGGTGACAAATTTTTTCAATTAGAAAATAATTAACAGAAATATATTCTATTATGAAAATATTGTTAGACATATTATTTAGAAATAATAAGAGTAAAAAATAGATAATATTGTAAGACAATTTAAGTTTTAGGAGTATTAGATGTAGTAAGGACCATGCCTGGAGGAACTTTCCAATGTACACTTAATCGTTATTCAACTATAATATTCAAGGGTAGAAACAATAATATTCTCTCACCCCCAGAAATATTATAGGCTCACTCACACCCTTTCTCTCTCTCTCTCTCTCTCTCTCTCTCTCTCTCTCTCTCTCTCTCTATCTTTCTTCTTACACCGTCTCTTCTCAAATCGAGCCTTAGGCAAATAGTACAACATGGAGATTAATCGGGATTAGGATTGGAAAATTTATTAAAGTCCAATGGCACCATCGAAATAGGTTTATATGTATATATATATATGTATGCATATTCTATAGTAAAACGTCGATGTAGCCAACGTTTACTATACATGTCCTTAAATCTTATCGTCTATCTAATATCTCTTAGAAAATTAATTAGTAACCTTCGTGATTCGAAGAAAATGCTATTCCGCAGCCGGCGGCGCATCTTCGAAATTCTAATTTCCACGAAGGAATCTGGCGGAAGCTATGCAAATAAGATTCACCTAAGTGGTATCGCGAGAAAGAGAAAGATAGATAGATAGAGTGAGTACCCTAGGTTGTAAATTCTCGAAATAATCCTACGGGTTAATTCCATGCACGACGCTTTATTGCCGTTCTTGATCCGTTAAAATTGAATTGCGAAGAAACATTAACCAATTTTATCTTTATCTATGTACGTGTATATATATATATATGTGTGTGTGTGTGTATTCTTAAACTAGATATAATTAATCATAATCTAATTATCGTCTCTATTACGTCAAAATTGATTATTCATATGTACAAAAAATAAGACTCGATAAATATAAGAAATTCAGAAGTGAATAAATCTTCTATTTAAGTGTTTCATAGGTTTTAGTGGGCGGAAGGGAGTTAGGAGGAGGTTTTAGGGTGAAAGGAATCGACAGGGTAACACGAAAACTACATTATACTATTCAAACGATTGCAGGGCACGGCGGGTAAGTTGACATTGTTGTTTCTGAGGGTGGCCTCGGGCCGTGCGAATATCTTAGCGCGCTTGGGTATAAGCCATATACGTGTACACGACGTCGTACAAGCCCTCCGGGGATGTGAACGCTATACAAGCCACCCCCTACCCTTAACCCCCGAAGTTGTCCCCTCCCTCCCTCCGGCGGAGTCCCAAGCCGAGCCTTCAACCCCCAAAACCAGAGCACCGTCTTCTTGCTGGCACCTATATACTAATCAATAACCATGAATCGCTTCGGTAACGGTAGCATGCACGTTCCGTTGCACCGTTATTGTTACAACGCGGCCGGCGGCTCGAATTAGCGTGAAAATTATTATCGCCGATCGATTCTAAACACCGATAATGTCCACATTCGGATGGAGCTGATGATATGTGTGTATGTGTTGGAAAATGAGAAGGAGAACTGGATTTACCTTACGAACGGATTAAACCTTCACGAGTTATGTCATGTATGTGTATGATATAGATCACGCCTACTATAACTAGATATTTAATCATTAATCTCTCTCGCAATTAATTGTAATACTATATTTTGTTTTTTTTTCTAATTATTTACTAGATTCTTTAAATCATTCGTTAAAGCCTTACATAAGTCTAGCAGCGCCAAAAATGCGCTAAAAGAAAACAATTGTTTTATAGTAGGGATTACAATAGAAATTAATAAAAATAAATAGTACGCATTGTTTGATATAAGTATAGTACTATATACAATAGTACAATCTTTGGAAAATTCTGGTCGTATGTAAGGCCTTAAAGGACGATAGGAGAAGAAAAATGAAATGAAATGTTATTAAACTAAAGTTAATTCTAATGTAGGTATACATTTATTCTATTTAGGAGGGGTAAAAGGTTTCTTCCTTAAAATCCATTCGCACAAAACTCGGTAGAATATAACTCTCGATTTATGACCCGAGACACGATTAGGGTTCCTCTAATTGACGTTAGAATGATAAAACGCGAAGTTTCGTATCGCTACTTTGGAGAGATCCTCAGCTCGCTTTTCTTTTGGTCTCCAAGGCTTTTTCTCATACCCATTCACCGTGCTAATATTAATTCGTGCAATTTTAATGCTTACCGTGGCCAAATTTCAATAACGCCATTTTCCTTCTCCCTCTTTTCTCTCTTTCTTTCTCTATGTGACGGTAGCATAATTGATTTTCTCTTCTTCTTTTCATCGTGACGAACTTCTCGCGAATTTCACCGTTTCGTTGGGGATTCGTGAATGATGAATCAAACTTGAATGGGAAAACCACTCAAATAAGGAACGAAATGTATATGAAAATACTCTGGACGATCGTAAATGATAATTATCATTTAAATCTCGGAACGATAATTCGACATCGATGACGACAAAAAAAGAGAAATCAAAGAAAATAAGAGTGAATAATCGTTGATCATTTTAAGAATGAAATCGATACGAGGAATGATCTTCGAGGTTGATACAAGGGTTGGTATTCCAGGGACGATCTCTAATAAAGTTCAATTATCCTTGGAAAGGAGAGAGGAATAAATGAAGAGAAAGAGAGAAAACAAGTGTATAAGCAAGGAAGGAAGGAAGCAAAAGCAGCGCGAGAGAGAGATGATAATCTAAACGATCGCAAAGTGGGCTACAGAAACGCGCCGAAATTGGCAATAACAGAGTGGCGCGGGGTTCATGGGACGTACGTATACATACACACGTACATACCTACATACATATATATATATATATATAAGTATATGTATATAGTTGGTGTGCCTCGGCGCGAACTTCCTATTCTGGTTAGCATTCAAATTGAATCTTCGTGGCGGCCGGTCGTGAAGAGTTACCGCCGTTAATGGACCTCGCAAACGCTCTCAAATTGCTGCCAGACTGCTGAGACGCAGGCCCTACCTAATCTACCAACATGATTCTCTTCTCCGAGGCTCATCGTTCTCTTCTCCACCTCCTCTCCTCTCCTCCTCCTCCCCCTCCTCATTCTCCTCTTTCGTCTCCTACTTCGTCTCCTACTCTCTTATCCTTTCTCATCGAGAAGACTCGCACCCTTTCTCGTCCTTCGTATCGCGACTCCTTTTCGATGCCATGTGCTGTTATACCAAAATTTCTCATCTCGAACGAACCTCTCCCCCCGTTAACGTGTTAACTTTCAATATCAATGGTAAACCGTTTGAATTTTACGATCTTTAACGATCCCTTACTCTACGAGATTGATTAAGTTGATATTGGAATAGACGATAATCGACGATGTTCATGGTTCGTAAGAATTTTTTATTCAAATTATTAACACTGTTATCTACTTCTTTTTCTTTTTCTTTCTTTTCTTTTTTTTTCTCATTTTTCTTGGCCTGGTAAAAGTCAAAATCGAATCGACCAAGCAGATATATCTTTCTCTCTCTCTCTTTAACAAGGAATTACAATAACGATCCTGAGTAAACTAAGTTATCTCGGTATATCGGGCAATTACCGCTGACATTAGGAAGGAAACTTATCAGCCGCAAAGAAAAGGACCGTGCGTAGTATCCTGCGTGGCTCATTGCTTCGGAGCCAATGTAATTCGAGAGGTAGACGAGCAGAAAAAAGAAGAGAAATAGGGGCTGAATTTTCTGTCTCTTTCATTCTTTCTCCACTTTTCTTCCCCTAACTAACTCTCCTTCAAACTAAATTAGCCCGCTCGATTTGGAGAGGCCAAAAAACGTTTTATCGCGTTACCAACTGAAAAGTGATTTTGAATTAGCAAGAAAGCAACCACAGAATCAAAGAGTTTCGAAAAATACTCATGAATATATATAATATTTTGTCTGAAAATGAATGATTAAAGTTAACGAATAAAATTGTTTCATATGATTTAGCATAAAAAGGGCAAATTTCTATTAAATTTCTATCGAATATGTTCTTGTCAGCAGTATAGTAGTCAAGTTTGCAAGAGTATTTGGAGACTCCTTCTGAGAAACTGTCGTCGAGATTCGAAATGGCTAATTTAGCGTGCTGGCTCCCATGGGAATATGCCAAGTTTCAAAGTTGGAAGCGTAGCGAGAGATCGAGTGGATATAGGAGAGCAGATGAGAGAGAGAACATGTCTTGAGAGAAGGAAAAGGACGAATCCGACGACTTAATACAATTCTATTAGACGTAACTATGCGAGCTCTCTTGCATGCCCATCGCCGTTGGATTTAATCGTCCGACCAGCCAACCGTACGATATTCTACCTCTCCCATACTTTGGTCGGATCCAATAGGAACGAGACTCTCTTATTATCAAATTAATCTAACCTTCGCGAGAGAACCGTCATTATCATATAACTCTCTATCTATCTTTCTCTCTCATCAATAATTTTCAAATTCATCATTTTGATACTAATTAATTTTATTATAATATACTCATCGATTATTTCTACTTTATAGAAGTATAGATCGCTCATTTATTAATTTATTTTTTTAAAATCTCCATTCGTAGTATTAGAAATGATTTTTTAAATACGTTTAAACATATGCACAGGTAATAAACTTTTCATATTTTATTTACAGCCGAGTTAAAGATGGACGTTCTTCGTGAAAGAGAGGTGAAGGACAGCCTAGAACGCCAGCTTCAAGACGAGCAAAAAGTTCGAGGTAAGTAGCAAACGATATGAGGATGCAATATCCCCTTGACATACTAGACTATACTATACTATACTGCACTATACATTCATACGTACATATATACTTTTACATATATTATATAGAATATTTTCTAAGGTTTCAGCATATTCTTCTTCTTTCTTATGTCGACATTGAACGATCATTTGTGACGATTTCTTTCAATACTAATTTATTCATTTTCGAGTTTTGTATTATTCATCGTTGTCACATATATCGAGCTTGTCTTTCGAACCCTGGAGTTAATTCGACGATAAATCAAGAAGCCATAGAGACTGAACACCAAGAGAAGAACGGAATAGAAAAAGCTAGCTAGCTAGATAGATAGATAGATAGATAGATAGGTAGATAGAGACAACGTGTTAGAAAGTCTAAGCAAGATCCAGGTAGATTACTTACCTTGTACGATGCTATTATTCTCGAAGAAGCTTTGCAACGCAACTTGTCGTCTTTCATCCTTCTCCTTTTCCACTTTCTGTTTCCTATCGTTCATTAGTTAGTTAGTTAGTTAGTTAGTTAGTTACTTGCTTGATTCCTTCATTTCTATCGGTCTAAGTCTTACATTAGTGTCTTCTTCTTCTTGGTACATTTAATGGAAGGGAGGAGGACAACGGAGTGTTGGAACCGGTGATCGCTCAAAGCAACTTTGTATCGGACATCAGTTTGTAATAGAATAGTTACGGCTAAGGTTTGCCTTCTCCCTCTTCATTTTGATTATCCAATTTGATTCCTGCATCTTCTAGTAAAATAAAAGATCATTTAAAATGGATAAATATCTTTATATATATTTTTTTCTCTTTTTTTTTATGTAAAAAAATAGAGAGATAGATAGATAGATGTCTCTATCCTTCGTAGAGATTCTTTGATTTTCAACGTTATACATCGACAACTGGTTTAGCGGTTTCGACGAAAAGAAAAAACTGGCTGAGCGAGCAAATCCGTACGTGTTCTATACGTTCGTAAGCGCATATGTATATCCATCCATATATAGATCTATACAACCATACATACAACCATACTCGATTCCAATATCGCGAAATTTTCGCGAGCAAGCTCGACGTCCCGCTTGACGCGGACACAATGCGCGAGAGCCTCGATAAATATGTAGAAGTCGCGTGGAATGACGCGTGAATAAGCGTGCACCCCATACACCCCCCCACCCAGCTCTCGTCCTTGTCCCCGCACTCCTCGTTTGTTATTAAAAAATGGAAAGACCTTCGGTGACGTGTCGACGATGCTGCTCCAACTCCCCCTCCCCCTCCACCTACCCTTCCCACCCTCCTCTAACCCCTCTTTTTCTTTCTTTCTTTTTCTCTCTCCATCGTGCTATGATCCAAAAAGCAAAAGAGATAGATTTATATATAAAAAAAATTGTGTGTTAGGGAGAGGGAGAGAGAGAGAGAGAGATAGAGAAGGGGGCATTTAGAGATCCTTTGTTGTTCGTCCTGACGTTTTTTTAAGTGGATCAACCCGTTGTATCAAGAAATGAATTTTATCGGCGAATAAAAAATCACACCGGTAGACCATTGTTTCCTCCCGTGAAAAATATATTCGATGGTGGTTAGTGTATACGTGGTGCGAGGGAAGAGTGAGTGAAATAAAAAAAAAAGAGAAAGAGAGAGAACAAAAAAAAAAGAGAGTAGACACGTGCGAGTCTACAGGGCGAGTCAATGACTATTGTCAGATCGAATTATTTCTCTCGGTGCGAAAAATAAAATTGTTCTTTTATTATATTATCCAACAAATGCATAAATAAAGAAATAACAATGTCCCATATATTAATTTGAAACAAAAATTTCGTGAATTTATTAATTTTCTAAACGCGCATTTGCATCGAGTGAGTCGGAACGTTAGGTTCAATCAAATAAAAAGTCATTTCATCTGACTATAGTTACTGAATCACCCTATATGTTTACGTATATTTATAGATGTAGGTGGGGAGGGTGAGGGTGTCCTCGTCATTTGTGGCTTCGCTTTCTCTCGATTCGCAGGAAAAACGACTTGGCGGGGCCGGACGTTCGCGGTAACACGAGACTGCGACAACAGCAGTCCATTAGTCAACCAGCTCAGTGTCAATACATGAATATGACAGACAGTCTCACGGAATAGCCGACCAAACCCACTATTCTTTTTTCCTCTATCTCTCTTTCTCTTGTTCTATCCATGTACGACCCTTCCAACCTGAGCCCAAGACCATCCTCACCCTCCTGTCCCAACCCGACACTACCACCGAGCCTTATGATATCGCAAATATAGGAAATATTCTCTCCCTTCGTGTCACCTTATCGGCAACCTTTATCTTCGATGACATTCTCTTTCTTTCTTTCTTTCTTTTTCTCTTTTTTTTTTATTCTACACATGACTGAAAAAAACATTATCGGAATACAAATATACGGTGACTTTGTTTGAATAATTTTGTGGATGCATGCGAGAACCCAATGCATTATTTTTCTCAAAGTCTTTATATCGAATTGTGATTAATATTTTCTCATTTTTGTCTATTGCAATTGTTAAAAACAAAATGAATAACCGTTTAAAATGATGAAATTAGAAAAAAAAAACAAAGATACAATGTAAAAAGGCAAAAGGAATTAGCTTGGAAGAAAGTAATTTGCTTTTGTCTTTCCGACGTCTTAAAAGCAAAATAAAAAGATAAAAAAGAAATGAAAAGTAAATTAAATAAAAAAAAAAAAAAAGTATAAAGAGGCGAGCCTTTGCAAGTTCAGTTCGTTCGTACGATTCTCCGAGATGATTGATGACCGGCCAGTCCCACGGATATTTACGCAGGTACTTCGTAAGACCTTTGCTCATTCGACTAATGACCGTCTTGTAAGAGATACCGTGTCAATCTATAGCATATGTCTGGGTTTAACGAGGGCGTTCCTACAAGCGTTTCTCTTTTTCCTTCGCGAACTCTACCACACCCATCATCCTCGAGAATACATGTGCATGAGTCTTGGTACAATATATACATACGCGTGGATAACAAGAAATTACTATTAGCAATCGAAAACAATTTAACTTTACAGGTACTCAAATAAATAGAAATTAATATTTTATTAATTCAATTATATAAATAAAAGTTCATTTGTTTAATTTTCAAAATAACACTTTGTATTTACCGTATATATTTTGTTTGTTTTATATTTACAATAATTATTTCTCTCTTTAGATCTATAATCATTATATTTACCTTTATATATATTTAACGACTTAAATTTATCATCGCTTCAAAGAAATAACACATTTTGTATCATTAATTATTATTTTGATATTTTATTAATAATAATTCTTATAGACCTGTGTATATATTTGTTTAGATAAACATTTATTTCGAAATCGATTAGTTTGCTTAACTTTGAATGATTATCTTGGCATCGACTACGAGTCTTGTTTCAGTGGTTCGTTTTTGATGGTAACCAGTATAATGGAAAGAGAAAGACGGTAATGAAGAGAAAGAGAGAGAGAATTGAAGGCACGAAGAAGGTAATAGTATCTGTATAGTATATGAAGAAAGGGAGCAACGTTATTAGCCCGTTTAGAGGCGAGCTTGGCATTTCGCTAAAGGTTGAAATCTTCTCGACCGCCCGTTGAGCGAGCATAGGGTGGAAAAGAGGGTAGTGGTGATGTCGGGTAGGGAGGGGAGGAAGGGCCTTGAAAGAGGGAGTTGAATGTTCTCGTATTATCTTGGCAGGGGTTACGAAACAGTCGTCGGTCTCTCCCTATCGTGTCAGCGTCCTGCCAAGGGGATGATGAACCATGTCTTGCGAATAAAACAATAAGATGACCTTTCTCTCGACGTTTATCATTATAACCTTGCACCTTACTTTAATAACATTTTTTTTATACAAATTTTTAGGCTTTATTTATAAAATGAACGTTCAAAAGAGAAAGACAGACAGAAAGATATTATAATTTTTAATATAAATAATAAAATCTTGTTTATGTGCTGCAAAATTAATTATTTAATAATATAGACAAAAAATAATATAAAAAGGAAAAGAAAAAGAACAAGAAAAAAGAGAAAAAATATAAAAGATCGGTTATATCGGAACAGTGTTACTTTTCATCTCACGGTTATAGGCTGACACACAATGTTAATGTTAATATTATTATTAGTATAAGCACAGAAGAAACTAAGAGATCACAGCTTAGGATAGAGAGTGCTGTCTGTAAAAACAAATAAAACGTTACGTACGTTCGAAGCAAGCTTCTGGTTCAGATCCTCAAGCGGATATTCTGGCTGCCATCTTGGTGCCGGTGGTGGTAGTAATCTTCGAATGGACGATGACAAAGACACGAGAATTCTAAACTTTCGTAAGCAAAAACCTTCTCGACATATATATATGTATATAATATATACATAATATATACATATATATATATATATATATGTGTGTGTGTGTACATGCGTTAAAGGCCGAGAACCGCGGAAGCTCCAGAACCGACAGCTGCCTTTGCCGTTGCTTTACACGGTGCTGCGGCCTCCCTGTAATTAGCCGAACCGTTTGTTGCAAGACGCGTCGAAAGAAACACCCCTTTCTCGAAGCTACCCTTTCCTCTCTTTTTCTCTCTTTCTCTGACACTCTTTTTACCTTCAAAGAAAAATTATATGCACACCGATTAATCTCACAAAGAAAGTGGCACCAACGATAACGCTAATTCCAAAGTAATATTTTTTTTCCTTTCTTTATCTCCCTTTTTCTTTACCTTTATTTATTTATTTATTTTTCTAATTTCAGCTAGACGCCTACTGTCTCTTTTCTTCTACGTTCAGTACTCATTTGACAATCTTCATAGTTTTTCATTATTTCAAAATAGATTTGATTTCTATTTCTCCTCTCGTTCGTTTGTTACTTTCTTCGTGGATATCTAAATCCCATCTTCGTCCTCTTCTACGGTACCTGTATCTAACCCCCCTCCCCCCATTACACAGCACGTCACCCTACGACAATTCTTCTCATCGAATGTAATTAACTCTTTTGGGCGTTGATAGTTTGCCACGTTTTTTCGCTTTTAAGGGTTGCTAAAGCGTATTGATTTGTTCTAACGGAAAATCCGACTCGAAGTGTAATTACGAGATATATACACCATGAAATTTATTTGTTAAATAATTCAAATAAAATAAAGAAACGATTTTATGGAATTTCTTGATCTCGAAGTCGAAGTTTCGGGAAGGCGTTTGAATTATCCGTTGACAAACGGATTCGAAATGGCACAATCAACTGAGCGAGATTTATACACGTACTCACCCTTCGAATTAGCTTGTCCGTAATGCCTGGATCGGGTGTCGGTGTAATTGGGACCCGAGGGAATTTGCTACGTTTCGGGAACCCCCTATTCTCGAGGACGACTACCCATAATCTCTCTTTCTCTCTCTTTCTCTAATTCATTTTCACTCTCTCTATAGTCACACTTCGTCCCTGAATTTTCACAGTTCTCGTCTGTCCATGATTCCTCACCGAACACAAATCATCAAATCTTCTATAATAAATCGAAAAGATAACAATTAAAGGAAACTAAATACAGTCATACAAAGCCCTAAGATCATTTGAAAATCTGTAGTTAGTCTCTTCAATCATTAATTTCATTGTTTTATTAGAAATGATTGTATGCAATATTCGTTTAAGTATTTCGTTAGATCAATGCTAATTACGAATATGTTAATATATATTTTTTGTTTAAAAATACCTGATCAGTATCCTATCCTATCTAAGAACAAATCGTGCGTATTTTACACCGAAATCATCCGAAATCTAACCGTAGTCATTCTCAAAGGCTAATGTAAACCCTGAACCATCCTTAAGAGAGATAGATTGACAGTTAAGAGAGAAAGAGAGAAGTGTCGTCGGTTCGTCCTCGAGCCAACGAAAGGCTAATTCTCAAAAGAGTTCACGACGGTGACGGCGATGCCCTCGTGCGTAACAACCAACGATTCGCTTTGAAGTGAACAGCTATCGTTGCTACCCTCTTCGACCAACTACCACCCTGTCCACCTCCCTCCTCCTTTTCCACCCCATCCTCCTGCTCCAGCAGCTCCTCTTCGACTGACAGCCAAACTCCCACCCTTCTAACATAACTCTACTTTACACACTATACACATAGAAACGTACCAATGACCATCACCCTCAACTTCATGTATGTAAGAGGAGCATGATTCCAAAGTATGCGAGAAAGACGGGTACTTACTCTTTGTATAATACAAGAGAGATCCAGTCTCTCCCTCTTGGTTTCACCATTCTCTTCTGATTCATTGAATTCTTAACTTCTCGTTCGATACTTTTATTATATTATAATAAACACATAGACACACAATAATAATTAACCACACGTTTCCAATAATTTCTTCAAAGAAAATGATCTTTCAATTTTCCATCGATTATCGTTGGACCTTTTGTTTCTTTTTCCACGTCAATGATTTTTTTATAACAAAAAAAAAAAAAAAAAATAAAAAGAATTCTCTTCTCAATGCGATGACGTTGAGAAAGCTCTGGGAAGTAGAAACGAGAAGAGAAAGAGAGAGAGAGAGAGAGAGAGAAAGACAAAGAAGTGAAAAAGAACGAAGAAGAGGACGAGGACGAAGAGAGTGCGCTTTAGCTACCCCGTCCTCCCCCTCCCCCTTGCCTCCCGCTCACGAAGAGAAAAACAACGGTGAAGAGGAAAAGAGATTGGAGGGAGGGAGAACGGGCAAAGGGTTCGTCGGGGCTTACCCCCTTTGTGGCAGTTTAGCGTTTCATGTCGTATTCCGACTCATTGGAAATTGAGGAATACAGAGAAAGCGCAAAAGGGAGAAACGCAAAGGCTTTGAGATAAAAAGAACGCTCGGCGTTGATGTGTTACTGCTTCTGTTGCTGCTACTGCTTCTGTTGCCGTTGCCGTTGCCGTTGCCGTTGCCGTTGCCGCTGTCAATGTTACAGATCGGTAAGAGATTCTAGCGAATATCACATCGAAGTAGTAAAATAAAAAGAATCTTAATAAGTCAATCAAATTATTCGAGATTACTTGCTACGATTTTTTTTCGTAAGATATTTCTAACGGTAATTACCTGTTAACTGATTGGAACGCAAAGGATAAAAAAGAAAAACTGAAGAAGTAGCGTTGAATATCAATGAACCCTATTGGGGAAGAGAGTAAGCGAAAGCAAGAATTCGTGTAATACAATTGATCAATGAGCGCGTGTTCTCCGGTCGTTTTCGCTTGGAAGAGAGTGGTGGTAGCCAATAGGTATTATGTTCCAAGAACGACTACATCGTCCAGAAGCAACAGCAACGGCTACGGTAACTCGGGATGGTGGCTGGTACAAGAGGGTGTAGGTGCCGCGGTCACTTTGTGAACTAGCCTGGCTTTGGCCGGTGTTTAATTAAGTCTCGCCTAGACTACTCGCCCTACTCGCTCAGGACCACTTCCCTTTCCCCCTCTTGTTCCCTTTCGTCACTCGCTCGCGTCGCCAGAGTCTCTGTTTCTCTCTTCTCCGAGTTAGCAAGCACCACCCACCAACTCACCCAACCCTTCGAGTTCAATTCGCTCGCTTGCTCGACCCTCTCTCTCTCTCTCTCTCTCTCTCTCTCTTTTATACAACCCTACGAATATGACACTGTCCTTTCTCTCTTGCTCTCTCACTTGCGTACGTAGAAAAGAATTAAATCACAGGCACTGTTACGACGCGACCAAAGGGTAACCGAAGCTGTCCGTTGCTACTGCTACTACACCAACTCCCTTACCGTCTTTCACTAACACCAACCGGGAAATGCGAAAGAGCCTGAACTTTGTTAATAACTGCGAGAGATGAAAGCCACGACTGGTCTGACCAGCTTAATGACCTCGCTATTACGATGCGCGTTTCGCAGGGCCACCCGTTATAAATACATACACACGTACACACTTTTGGCTGACCTAGGGAAAAAGGTCTACCCAGAAAAAAATGAAAAAATATTCCACCTTTCTTACCTTAAAACAATACCCAATAAATCGTATACGATCTTTTATTCATCATACTTTCGCACAATTATCGCGATTATTCTACGAGTATGAAAAAGACAAAACAAAAAAAAAAGAAGAGAAGAGAAGAAAAGAAAAGAAAAAATACCCCGTACAGGTAGATTTTCTTTTCTTTTCCTGTTTGCCAACCAATCGTCCCTCACAATATATCCACACGTTAAACACACACATATGTATATACCAACCGGGTATGAATTCACTCGCGCATAACAGTTTGAGCTTCCGTAATATAATTGTTAATGCGCTGATGCTCCTCCGATCGTGCCCGTTCCACATGTCTCTTTCTCTCTTTCTCTCTCACGTTCTAACTATCTGTCTCTGTCTTCGTGAGCCGACGGCTAGTCTTTTTCTATGTATACGTGTGTACGTGTACAACCCCTTACGTAAAAATAGACGCAGGAGGCATTAACGCACGCCTCGTTCACCAGCTTGCTCGGCACCTCGCGTCACGGATGATCACTGATCGCAAAGCCTCTCTTTCTCTCTCTCTCTCTCTAAAGAAGTAAACGCGGATCGCGAACGCTCAAAGGGCCACGTTCCAACATTCTCTCTCTCTCTCTCTCTCTCTCTCTCTCTCTCTCTCTCTCTCTCTCTATCTATCTATATATCTCATATAAGAATCGT
>NW_014569817.1:178001-208033 GCF_001313835.1 Polistes canadensis
GAGAGAGAGAGAGAGAGAGAGAGGGGGATGAAGTGGAAGGTTCCACGGCGATGCTAATGAATTCGAGTCAGACTTACCACGCCGGAAGGGTGAATTTCTCGGTTACCTGGGCAAGTATACGCGATGCGTGTAATGTTTCTGCCAGCCGAACGGAAAGAATATTCTGCGAGTCGAGAGAAAACCTCCACCCCCACCCCCACCTCCACCTCTGCCTTTACCTCTACCTCCTTCTCCACCTATTCTTCTTACTCTTCTTCGTCAACGTCGACAACGACGACGACGACGACGACGACGACGACGACGACGACGACGACGACGACGATGACGATAAGAAGAAAGGAATAAAACGCAAAGGGCTTATTTACGCGAAACGACGCTTCAGCTTAACTGGAAAAAATAGATTCGATGATGGATTATTTTCCTCTATATGGGAAGTATATAATAAAAATATAATAAAAAAAATACAAAAGAGAGAGAGAAGGGAGAAGAAGAAAAAGAAGATTGTGATCGTTAGATTTTTCGAAAGTAGATTTTACTATGGTCGAACTAATTATTATAAATATTATAATAACAATAGACCTATTTTAGAAAAAAATATTCAATGTCTCTGAATACACTATGTTAATCGTATAATGCATTTACATAATTTTTAATATAAAGATGTTGTTCATTGTTAGAAAGAATTCAGATAGAGAGAGAGAGAGAGAGGGAAACGAAAAGCTGATGAAAATAATGCACTTTGTTCCTCTATTACTTTTAGAAAAACAATCTCGTTAAACGTACTCAATGAAACCATAAAATAAACACTTGTAGAAAAATAATTTTATATATAGTGTATTAAAATAATCGAATTATGAATTTTTTTACTCTCGTTACCTTTTTTTTTTTTTTTTAATAATTTTCCTCTTTTCATTTATATACAAAACTTTACGCCATATGCTGCATATTTGCTTATAAAGATACACCGTATATATGCATGTATTTACGTATCTATGAGTACATGCTGTAAGCTAAAGGTGCATATTCGTATACAATGGCATTTTAATGTTCGCTAGCTTTCCGAGTAAAATGTTTAGAATGCCATGAGTGCCAGCAGTATGGTGGTTTGAACGCGCCACGTCGGAAAGGAGTTCGAAGAGAAAAGAGAATGAGAGTGAGTGAGAGTAAATGAGAGAGAGAAAGAGAAAGAGAGAAAGAGAAAGAGAGAAAGAGAGAGAGAGAGGAACGGTGTGTACCAACGATCTAATCGTATTTCATGGAAATACTGTAGCAAGCAAACTATAATAACCAAAGAAGGAGTAAGAAGCAAGACTAAGAGTAAGAGAGACAAAGTTTGTTGTTCTCTCTCTCACTCATTCTCTTTTACTTTTACATATATACACATACCTACTCATATACATACATATATATATATATAGAAACTCGTTTGTAACACAACATTCGTACAAGAAGGTTTACACGAGCGAGCACGTTCTGCCTACGAGAGACGACGCGAGAAATTTCGTCGTTACGGAATTTAGATGAAATTGCGCGAATTACTTGGGAACGTTCTTGTATATGTATATGTATATATATATATAGAAAGAGAGAGAGAGAGAGAGAGAAATATGTGTGTATAGTATATCACAGATGTGGTGCTTTAGCTACCAACGAGAACAGGACCATCGTCTTTGCTTCGTGCTTAATCTTTCGGGCCACCGATGACAGGTAGAAACGTTCATGTATATGTGTGTACGTGTAAGTACGCTACGTTGTATGTATTCACATGACTGCAGAGAACAAGCATGGGAATTCTAAGCGTCTTAGAAATTCTCGCGGAATGGAATTCACGATCGTGTTGTTTTAAATGTTAAAAAGAAAATCATATGTTAGATTTTGTTTTTTCCAAGCACGTGATAAACTTAAAGGAAATTTTGTTTAAAATAAATCTTTTGTGTATAAAAGAAAAAAAATAACTTATTTTCCCTTTGGGGTTTAAAATTCATAGAAAATAATTTTCGAACGAAATATAAATTAGTATTGATATTATTTGAAATATTTAATGATTTTCTTCGTTAACGTAGGCAAAAATCAAAGATAAAAGCGATAAACTTTCCCCGTAGCAAGTTACTCGTAAACCGCTATTTAAAGATCACGTTACTCCCTGCGAACGGAACCACGAATTATGCGAAAATTACACGGTGGAACGTGTAAATAAATAAAACGCGTAGCATGCGTAACAAGCAACCCATTATTACTCATGGTGTCACCCTATACTCGAGTGACGACACCAACCAGATTATTTTTCTCTTTCCTCCCACTCGCCAAACAACCTACGATATACATATTATTTTTTATTTAGTATGCTATTTATTTGAAAATACCTATACACAATGTGTAATTATTTCAGACGTAAATAAAACGAAAATATATTATATCTTGACAAAATATTAGCTTGTGATTTAAATAATTTTCATTAACAATAATTTCATCAATTAATAATGAATCCACTAAGCACAATATAATTCGCATTATATTTACAATGTATATACAGTAACATGAGTTTTTTTATCATTTCTTCATCTTTCTCTTGTATTTTACACATAACTTTGATTTTTCACAAATATTCCATCTAGATATGAAAAATATTGACTTATTGTAAATAATTCACATTAACAATAATCTGATGAATGAATAAGGAATCTACTGAATACAATGATTCGCATATATGAGTAGTAACATGAGTTCTTTGTTGCGTTCTCATATCTCTTGTATTGTACACATAAGTTCGATTTAGAATGGGACACTTGTATAGGAAAAGACAAGGCAGATCGCAGAACCCTCGTAATAGGAGTCCTCGTAAAGTAGCATTCCCGTTGTAAGTCCTTCTGTCGGCCAGCCGAGTACACCATCTACTACATAGGCTTTCTATTATGCATGCGTCCCTTATTGGCAGTAAACGTGCTCTCACCCTACTCTCTCCCCGTTCTACTTGGAATTACGGTCGTAAGCATATTTCCAATTATAACATTGCAAGGAAAAGCCACACGGACAGACGGAGAATCTCATAAATTATGTTGTAACCAAGGAAGAACAACCAAATCCAGAGTACCAACGACTACGATAAAACATCCCCTCTTACACTACCACCTTCTTCAAAATCCTCTACCCACCACCCTCACCCCACCCCCATGATCTGAGTTGTAACCCTATTGCTTCAAATAATAAGACGGGTAAGTTGTAACTTCAAAGGGGTTGCTTCGATTAAAGTTAAGAAAAGATATTCCAATAGTATTCGATAATTAAATTTTAAATATGGAAAATCAAACGTTAAATAATGATGGATAATTCTTTTTGTAACTAAATAATTTTGATTACGATAAAATATTAATATTAGATATATATATATATATATATATAACAGTTGCATTAAATATCAATTTTATTTGAATAAGCAGAGATCATTCAAAAGGGGTTGTTTCAATTAAAGTTAAAAAATGAACCTATACCTATAATATTCGATAATTAGATTTTCAATATAGAAAATTAAACATTAGATGTATTTACTAATTAAAATAATAGTACCATAAAATTTGATCTCCGCAATAGAATTTAATTAAGGTTAATTTATATTTAGTAGATCATTCTCATAAATCATCGAAAATATTATAGATAGAAAATATGAGTTATATTGGACAATGATCGTATGGGTCTGAAGCAGATAACGCTAGCAGTATCCTTAAATTTAGATTTGTCATAAAGGGAATTAAGGGTATGTCCTGCAAATATGTTCATCAAGGACACCACGTCAGCCATGGTTGTTGGTGCGTTGAGCTGCTTCGAGCCCATTCGCCATTACCAATTTGGCATCGAGAATGGTCCATAGTCATTAATGGGTCGTACGCGTTAACGATTATGTTTCGGCTGTAATCATTGGACCGATTGTCACGATCGTCGCCCTAATAGACCCTGATGGGGAGAGAACGCGCGAACTCGATGACGATGATGGCGCGACGATGCCTCTTTATTACACCATCCTAACTATCTCTCTCTCTCTCTCTCTCTCTCTCTCTCTCTTTCTCTCTCGCTCCCTTTGATGCTCCTTTTTTTTTACAAATTCCATCAAAAGTTATGATAATATTTATTTAAAGAAAAAAATTTTCCAAAATTTTATATTCGGATAAATATAATACGATTTTTATCGATGATATTTATAACCTTTTACAGTATAATTACTTGCCTAATTTGTTCTCTGCCAATTCTGATTAAATTTTCCTGATTTTTTGATTCGTTGTGTTCTAGTTGTAAGAAAAAATAGTTTTGACATGCAAGAGATGAGTTCATAATTCGAAGGGTTAACAGTATGCAATTGAATTTTTGTTTTTATATAAATCTTGTATAAATTTATTAGAGAAATTTCATGGCTCAAAATCAAATGGTTTAACGATTAGATAATTCAAACGTTAAGAGAAAGAGAGAGATATAAGGATGGTAGAAAGGGGTGAAGATCGCAAGGATAGGAAAAGGGAGAGAAGGTTGAAGACGGCGGATCTAAGACGTTCGCGGTTTAGAAGAGAAGAGCACGATCTAGGGGGTCCTTCTCCGTAATTACGCTAACCGCAACCGCCAAACACTACTACTACCGATAGGAAGTAAGGGTTCTGGAAAGTGCCTTAACGTCTTCTCGAATCCTTAGCCCTTCCTCTCATGACTCTCAGTATCT
Source organism: Polistes canadensis (assembly GCF_001313835.1). Lineage (NCBI taxonomy): Eukaryota > Metazoa > Arthropoda > Insecta > Hymenoptera > Vespidae > Polistes > Polistes canadensis. The sequence continues at coordinate 182,704 of NW_014569817.1, forward strand.
TTAGACAAGGAATTAAAGCTGGAGACTAGAACGATTAGGACGTTTTGCTAAATAAATCAACGAGAACAAACTACGAACATTAAATATATATATTTTGTGATTGGTTTGAATCTTCAGTAATAAAAAGACAAAATATGAGAAAAGAAATATAAATATAGAAAGAAGAGTAAGTGTTCATCTTTTTACGCGAACGAAATCTGGTTGATCGATAAAGAAAAGAAAAGAAAAGAAAAGAAAAGAAAAACTGAACAATCTTTAAATCCGATCTACAAAGATAGCAGATCGACAGGTGATCGAATCGATTCGTCACTCGTGACGAATTCGCCAAGTGAAAAAGCGACTTTATCAAGGTAGAAAGAGATGGGTTGAGAAAAGGAGAGAAAAAGAGAGAAGGAAAGAAGGAAGGGGGTCTGAAAGCGTTTCGTATGCGTCCTGCACGAGCAAGGGCCCTCTGGCTCGTATTCAAAGCGTGCACCAACGTCGCTCCATCTCGAGGAATGCGGCAATCGATTATCACGCTCCTGCATATCGATACTACCGTCCAATACCAGTACAGAAGTGTGAGAGAAAGAGACACGCGTATATATATTCTAACCTTCTCTTGCATGGACCAACGCTTATCTTTCTCTCTCTCTCGCGCACACACACACACACACACACACACACACACACACATACGATCTTTCTCTCTCTCTCCCTATGTTTCTCTTTCACTCTTTGGACCTGGCCACACGCACACGCCGCGAACTAATGACACCGTCTCGTATAATACTCGTGCCTCGAATATCATCGTCCCGATATTGCCACCGCGAGAGATTAATGTTTCGTCCTCACCCCAACCCCCTAATCTCGAGCTCACTCCATCGCCATCGTTTTCCTCCTTTCTCCTCTTCGACTCTACCCTTCGACTCTACCCTTCGACTCTACCCTTCCTACTCTCTTCTCTTCTCCTCTTCTAACTGTGTTTCCTATCCTAACTGGACACGTCTCGTCTATCAACGATGAGATAATAATCGTATATTTTTGTATTTTATTTTAATATAATATATCCTATCATTTAAACGAATGTCATATACATTGAAACGTTTTATAATTTGAAATTCGATGATTTGTATAGAAATCTGATATATCTTTATGTTTTCTTAAAAAGGAATATTATCGAGAATATAATACAAATGAAAAGTGTAAAAATATTGAAATAACGCGATAGGTTTAGAAGCTCGAAAGCGATTTTGGAGTACTCTGGAGAAAGTTCGAGACAGGTGGAGAGTTTCCTGTGCAGAACGGTTAGTAAGTAGTAATAGTAGTTCGTCCAGCATTCTGGAGTGGGAACGATAATGGTAGCTATTAACGAGCCGTAGCGGGCGCGAAAGCACCTGAGCCCAAAATATCACTGCGATTAATGCAATTACAGCTTACAAGTCCCTTCGGTTCTAAGACCTCGGGTATTACTAATTCAATGTACCTTCGTTTAAGGAGAGATGCGTTTTCCAGTACCAGAACTCGAACGTACTGACTTATCGAAGGGGTCAACCACCCCATTTCGAAACTACCCCGACAATCGATAACGGAGGATTCAAAAACTAGCATAACTTGTTAAACTCTGTTCTTTTATAAATACAGATTTTTATAATTATTCGTATCTTTATATTTAAAAGTTACAAAAAAATAGTTTAAGAATTGAACTTGATTTATATATATTGATATATATATATATATTAATTTGTATACATTTTATATACGATATATTTTTCTGAAAATGGGCAACCTAATGGTATTGGCATAGAAAAATGATTAAATCGAATAAATATATTTATAAATCAGTTGGTACCATTCTGTACAATTCAATATAGATTAATAATAATAAATATATCTCTATTTTCTCTGAATACATATCTAAATTTAAATAAATTCGGCTAAACGTAATCAAATAACGTGTGTTTAATCTCGATTAAAATGAATTGAAACATCCTAACAGTAAACGAGAGCAATATGAAGAGTAACCATAGCATGGAGGGGGATATAGTTAAAGGGAGAAAGAGAAAGAGAGAAAGAGTGAGAAAGAGGAGGAAAGAGGGGGTAGGGGTGAGTTGGAAGGGCTAGGATCTCCACGTTCGCACTCGGTGCCGACACTCCGCACCACCACCCACCCTTCCTCGCTCTCACGGCTCGCTTATTGTTCACGTTAATTGATGCGTTATGTTTGATGCCGTTGTGATAGCCATTGTACGCGGGGTGTCCACTGATAACTGAGTTACCGACTGCGGCGGCCAGAGTGCACTCAAACCTAATTATCTCGACCCAACTGCGACTGGCGCATTGCGTTGCTCGACGTTTCTCGTCTGCAACGTTCAACCGATATGCCGTTGATCATCGCACGATCGAATGCAAAACACTATACCTATTATCGATCGATACAGTACACACCGATCTTCTTCTTTCAGATTTTTATCCGATCTAACAAGTGACAACATTATTCTATAAGATTATTTGTAGTTGGTTAGCATGTTAGTGCATTCAAATCACTTTTATATCATCTTCGGGAAGAGAAAAGGTGTATGTGTATTTTTATATTACGCTAAGAAAGAGTGGCGAGTGGTGGGAGGAAGGAAGGGTGAGAGGGAGGACATTAAAGTAGGCACAAAGCAAGCCGACGGAGAATAAGAAGAAGAAAGAACGAGAAGAAGAAGAACGAGAAGAAGAAGAACGAGAAGAAGAAGAACGAGAAGAAGAAGAAGATGAAGAAGAAGGGTCGAAAGAAAAAACCCCGTGTTAGAGATACCCCGTGTTAGAGATACCCCGTGTTAGATGAGTGAGAAAAGAGTTGAGTTGGTCCGGAGAAGGGGGTAGAGGGCACTCGCACGGAACAAAGAACAAACTCTCTTGGCACTCGTGATTAGGCACCGGTTCTTCCCAATTAACCGGTCGAAGGTGCTTTCGTATACACACGCTCGTATCGTAAATTTGTCTTTTTTACGCAAGCAAGAGAGAGAGAAAGATGACGAAAACGGAAGCTACGCGTCGATAAATTGTAAAAATCAATTTTCTACATGAGGACCAAGTTCTTCTTTATCTTTGTTCTTTTTCTTCTTTTGTCGTATTTTTTCCACGATTGGTTAGAAAGAGAAAGAAAAGGATCTCATGTTAGGCGGGATCCCTTTTTTAACGAAGAATACCCATATTCGGGTATTCGGGATATTTCTTTGTTGCGCCCGTCGCAAATGAAAACTTTTACGATCGGACGGCGAATCGTGGATCTCTTGGTAATAATTCGATCGTAAGATTTACCGTTCACTCGTTAAAACGTCCTCGTATTCAAGTTTTACGTTGATTCCGAACTCCTGGAGAGACGTAAAGAAAGCTTAGTCCTTGTAGACGAATATCCGTTCTTTTTCCTTTCCCTTTCCCTTTCTTCCTTCCTTTCTTTTTCACCGAATATGCATAAATAGAAATATCATTATTTCTAAGTCATCTAAAAAAATTTCAAAATTGCATTATATTGATAAATTTTAACTAATTGTCCCAGAAACACAAGAAAACAAATATAATTAATTTTCTTCCCATTTGTGATTTGACGGAGAGAAAACAAAAGGAAAAAGAAAAGATATCGCCAAAATAAAAGAGGAAAAAAAATATCAGAAACGACCACAGGTGAAATTTGCGAGTGAAGATAACGAAGCACGCTAAGGTAGACTTGTGGTGCTTTATGATGGAAGACGTGGCTCGCGTGAGACCGATTTCGCGAGTCCGTAAATCTCTACCATTGCGTTTTACACCGTATGAACGAAAAGTAAAATAAATAGTAGAATTACTCAAGAGAAAGAGAGAAAAAGAGAGAGAGAAAGAGACTAGATGTATAATTTTTCTTTTACATCGTGTAACTTCGATGCTACAGACGTTACTCATCCTTTTTACTATTGTTTTTTATTTATTAACATAATCTCGTCAAACGAGTATCAGATGAATTCATTTGTCTGTTCTACTTTTTATTTTCTTCTTACACGAAATTTTATGTAATTGCTAAAAGTAATAAGCTTTTGTAATCTAATAGGACAATAAATAATTTTTCTTTCTCTTTCATACATATCGCAGAAAATTACATTTCGTTGGTTGTAAAGGGAGCGTCGTAAAAATCGTAACGTCGTAGTCGACAACACGCCGACTGCGGGACGATGAAATTGCAGTCGGCCCTCCGCCTATCTGTTGGCCATCAAGATCGTTCCGCGCTTGATAGACCCTTTGTAAAACGTCATACTACGAGCTTTTATGCTCTCGTTCCTAGGAGAAAGAAAGAAAGAAAGAGAAAGAGAGAGAGAGAGAGAAAATAAAGGGTGCAATCGTTCACCACCCACTCGCTCTTTCCTTTTTTTTTTTTCGTTATTCTTATCGTACATACTATTGTACCTATGCTATATGTACAAAGTAAAAGCAAGTTTACCCACAGCGATTAGGATCATTCTTTTTTTTTTTTTCTTTTTTTATTTGTATACGTGCCTTGCGCAAATTGATAAACCAAAATGATTTTTTATTATATGAAATATATGAATACAATTTTATTCGTTTATTTTAAAATAATTGTAGGATTTTTAATGGGAAAAACACAGTTTTATTTTAATCTCTATTACAAAACGCAGAAGCTCTCTCCTTCATCGCTCAATACTTATTCTTTTCTTTGTCGCTCGTGCATTCATTCGTCGCATCCAGAACATCCTTTATTTCGACCGTTGTATTCGCTTACTTAAAATCGAACAAATGTCTATCGTCTTATGCTAACAAACCAGCGTCTTTGTCGAAAGATCTAAAAGATAAGACGGCGACGCTTATCGTCTCCTACATAATTTCTTCTTTCTTTTTCCACGAAAATAAATATATATTAATTACACGATTATATATATGAGAAATTTTGTAATTATCTATTCATCTGTATTATTTTCCGTTTGTAATTTGACATATAGAATGTTAAGAATTAATAGATTAACATGACTTTTTTTTGTTAATATTATATAATATTCTATTGATTAATACGAACGATTGATTATGGTAAAAGGAAATAGAAAAAAAAAAAAAAAAGGAAGGGAAGGTATTAAGAAAGGGCAAAAAATATCCTTCGAGTTGGAGTCCTTCGAGGTATCGATGTATCGACGGGGAAAGCGGTTTCATTAACAGAATGGTCACGTTACACCGGTACGAAGCACCGTGACGGCACGGCCGGATATTACTAGGGCAATTTCATATAGATATATATACGCGAACGCTATACTCTAATACCTACCACCGCGTGCGTGCGACAACGACGAAGACGATGACGACGATGGGAAAAGATCGACGATGAATAAGTCCGGTATGAGACGTTCTTATTTTTTCTTTTTCTCTCTCTCTCTCTCTCTCTCTCTCTCTCTCTCTCGTTGTCTTTATTTCTTTCTCTTTCTTTCTTTTCGTGGCTTACATCTCGAGAAGGGCTTCTTCTTTTTCTTCTTAACTTTCTTGATACTCGCTAGCATCACCCTGGCTTCGTTTCGTAACGAATTCTCGTACAATACTATTTGCTTTTTTTCTTTTTTTTTGGACAAATTTGATCGTTGTATTTATTATTCACGTGATGATGATTCATTTCTTTTTGTTTTTTTATTACTAACATAGGACTCCAAGACGAAGAAGGAAAAGGAGATCCTTAATAGACCGAACGGAAGATCGTGTTTCGAAGTAATTAGTATTCTCTCAGTCTCACGCCATCTGCTTCGACATTTTATGATAAATATCTGGCACCATATTGGATTTCAAAGAAACATTATTTTAAGGATACTATCGAAATATCTTGTATAACTCATTCATTCGAGTAACCGTATAATTGCGTGTCCATTAGATTGACATTGAGAAATATTGAGATATCAATTTTACGTATTCTCGCGATGAAGGTTTTGAAAAAATTCACGCAATATACTGAAGAAGATTGGAAGAAAATAACAGGGATAATTTTCTATAAATAATTGAGCGTGTATATGTTTGAAGGCAACAAAATGAAACGTGTATTCAGTTCTAAAGGCGACATTGATTGTCGAGAGCTTTGCTTGGTAAATAATTGTATCAAAGGCTCTTTCCATCTCTCTCTAGAAAATTTTAATCGTGACTTCGATACCAACCCTCCTCTTTCCCTACCGAAGAAAATCATCGAAGCATTATATGTTGTTTCCTCTCAAGTAGGTATAACCAGTATCGTCTGGCGTCGGCCATCGTTTCTCTCATCATTCACCCTCTCTCTCTTTCTCTTTCAACCTTGTTTCTTCCCCCTTTCTTCGAAATTGTAATATTTGCCGACAATTACCGAACGATCTACCCCTTTAATACCACCAAACGAAGGCCAAGACACGTTCGAGAAATCGATCCAATCTAACATTTCCTTTCTCGATACACATTAAAGGTAACTCTATGAAATAGAAATGAAATAAAAATGAACTTAATATAATAAAATAAAATTTGATCAATGAACTTTATTTAATGAAATTAAATGAATCAACTAACGTATAACCTTTAATATTATTATCAATACATGTGTATGCCATTTTCCTAAGAATTAATAAAAATTTGAAAATGCATAAATAACGATGGATAAGGAATAACAGGAAAAGGAGGAAGATAAGGGGGAGGATATCTTTCCGTTTACGATAAGACCCATTCCTTGATCATACGAGTCGCGTGATCCATCATAGAACTCAGCACTCGGCTTGGGTGTCTCGCTAACGGCCTGAGTAATTACGATCAGTGATCGTCAACCTCTCTTAGGTAATATATTCAACTACTACTTTTCAAATGAACCAAGCCTATTCTTTAAAATAGAAGGAAGAAGATGAAAAAAAATGTTTAGATAATTAATATATCAAATATAGTATATTTTCATTGGAACATTATCGTATCAATCATATAGATTAAAATCGTTTTTTAAGGCAAATAGTGTGCGTACGTATAGGTGTGTGTAAAGTGAGCACCGTGATGATATTTACTAAGATATCGGACAAAAGGAGGAGGAAGAGGTGGAGGAGGAGGAGGAGGAGGAGGACAGCCGGCCATTACTTTATTGCTCTCTATCTCTTTCACTTTTTCTCTTTCTCTTTCTCTTTCTCTTTCTCTTTCTCTTTCTCTTTCTCTTTCTCTTGAGGAGTCTTGCGAAGCAAGGAAGAAGAAACAAGGAACGTGGCACGAGTCAATCCCGCAAACACCTTCCGGTAACACGAATAAGCGGCTTGGTTCTTCTTCGGAGGAAACGTAGGGGCGGCTCCCTTGGCTAGCCCGTCCCTACTTCCGAAGAAATACGTCTCCATTAGGCTATAAACCTTTCGCCACGATAATACCTAGCATTCTAAATCCTTGTTAGATAGGCGATACAGTCTCGGACCTTCAGACTTCGAGCTAGCTAGTAGGTAGGCCTAATTTTTCGTCGACACGATTAATGGTCTCTCCTTTTGATTCTTCTCATTTTCTTATCTTTCATAATAGAACTTTTAAAGACGCCTTTTGCAAAATATTAACATATCGGTTTTAATAGAACTTGTAATTTAATACAATCATCTCTTCTATTTCTTCTTTCTTCCTATGAAGTCGATAAATACAATGTCTTTTTTTCTTTTGTAATAGATTTTGTAAGAGAGTAATAAATAAATATAAATATTCTATTATTACGTGTTTATTTTTAAAGGCCAATCATTTTAATTGCTTTTGGTAGAAATAATTTCGTTTTATTTTCTGATAGTTCTAACGTTAAAAATAAAAGGAATAATAGAATTTAATCGGCAATTGATATTATATTTTAAAAAGAAGAATTTCAATGTTTCCATTTATTATTTCTTTATTATTATATTTCAAATAGAAGAATTTTATCCGACCAATGAAAATTGTGTTTATTAAAGAAGAAAAAGAAATATGAAAGAAATAAAATTAATATGTATGTATGCGTGTATGCATGTATACATTGAAGGAATTAAATTTTTAAAGTTCCCTCCCACGTGTGCCGGAAAGTCGCATTCCGCGAGTCCCTGAGACATACACTGGGACAGACCGTACCTCCCCCTTCTTCTTCTTATCCTCCTCCTGCTCCTCCTCCTCCTCCTCCCTTTTCCCAAGGGAGCCAATATTAATTCCCATAAATTTCCTTTCAACGGATATGGATACTCCCATCCTCTCGACTAAGAAGCAAAGCTGACTGTTTGCCTTTTAATCCAAGTATGCAAAGAACGTTATTCTTTTCTTCCGCCAACACTGAAAGAGAAAGAGAAAACGAGAAAGAGAGAGAGCTAAACGCATTCTCGAGATAGAAAGCAAGCAAGAAAGAAAGAAAGAAAGTGGTTATTGGGGGTCTTGAAACATTTAGTAGAACTTTGCATTGTCGTATGGGAATAAAGAGAAAACGTTTTCGGCTGATTTATTTTTTTTTATCTTATTGTTAAGATACTTTACCTTAAAATACAAAAAAAAATAGAAAATATTCTAATTTTTATCCTTGCAACGAAAAAAAAGTATACAGATATTATCTTTACTTTTACGTACGTAGAAAGAAAAATAGAAAGATGATGAAGAAGAAGAACTTAAAGTACTTGAAAATGTACTCGAGAAAAAAGTACTTTAATAGCAAAGAGAATTTTCATAATACCGTCCAATTCAAAGGAAGAAAGAAAGAAAGGAAGAAAAAAAAAGAGACATTCGTAAAACGAGAATAAAGAAAGAAGTGGAACAGGAAAAGGGTTGCGTAAATCTTTGAGAAAGAGAGAGTAAAACCACACACGAGCGTTTGAATTCTCGAAGGGGTTTCTCGTGGGATCCCTCAGTTGGTATTATATACACCACCTACAATCCTCTCTGTTTATACAATGTAATGGCTTGTAGGAGCATTGTAGGAAATTTAAACGACGTATCCACAGTTGTCGCTCATGCTTCACGATTCCCTTTCGGCATTCGTTTGGCACTTTATCACGCCCCTAGATTGCAGCATTAAACATCCAGCAAAGGGAATTTCAACCCTTACATGAGAGATCGTCTTCAAAGGATTTCAATTTGTCTTATGCGATACACTACAATTCTTTTTTTCTTTTTTTTTTCTATATATTCTATATATTTTTTTACGGAATCGATTAAGAACAATAAGAAAGAAAAAATTCATTAATTATTTGTTCATAAGAATTGATTAGAATTGAATCGATAAAATGTCAAATAATAGGCTAAGAAATTTTGATGGGATCTCGTATCTCGCGTCAATCGACATCGATATATTGAAAAGACGTCTTTTGGGTTGCGTCTACAATCGGAAAGACATTCGATAGCTCGCTTATTTCGAGGCGGCTGCGTTTATTGGCCATAACGGATATTGCTTTCTGCCAGAAGGTAAACGGGATGGAAAGGAGAGGAGAGGAAAGGAGAGGAGGATAGGAGAAAAGAAAGAAAGAACTTTAAATTATTTTTTAGATGAATGTAAAAACAAACGATATGAACATTTCTAAATATTTCTATCTTATACTTGAGAGATAATATTTCATATCAAAAAATAATATTATCTCTCTCTATCTATTTAACTTAAGTTTAGAAAAGTAGAAGAGAAAATGAATGAAGATGTGAAGATGGGGAAAATAATAAAGAGGTGTGAGGGGAGGAAAAAAGAGGATATTTTATATACGCAAGGTATAAACAAAATAGAAGAGGAATTGTTTTGACCGGTTATTATTAATACGCGTTCCTTTTTTCTTTCTTTCTTTTTTTTCTTCTTGTTTTTTAAATAGAAAAAGCCATATAAGAAAAATTCTGCATAGTAAGCTGCTAGCGAGAAGTAAACGAGAGAAACGTACGAGGAACGACACATAAAAACGTCTCGTTTATCGCAGAGACCTTCCGGGTGGGGATTTTTTTTTTTTTAACACAGAACCCAGCGCGCGTTATCTCTTCTCGCGTTGAAGTATAAATAAAGTCGCATTTCCAAAGCAGCAACAGCAGCAACAGCAGAAGCAACACTAACTTCGTCGTCGTCATCCTAGTCACCGCGAAACTAACATCTGGCGATCGTTGTTGGTAGCTGTACGCCCATTCAAGTGAGAAATCATATGAGAAAGAAAGAGAAAGAGAAAGATCGTTCAGGGATAGCGTCGCTCGATCGAGCCTCCTTTTTAATTGATATCGATCGGCCATGCTGTGCGAAGTGTGCATAGATTATGCGATATCCGTGTCGATGTTTATTCAACTAAAAGCCAGGAGTAACTCACTTATTTTTTCTTTTTCTTTTTTTCTCTCTCTCTCTCTCTCTCTCTCTCTTTCTCTTACTCTTACTTTCATCTCATTCACGTTTCCTCTCTCTCTTTCTAACCTGTTCTATCAAAAAAAACAGGCACCCTACTGTTTTCTTTCTCTTTCTCTTTCTCTCTTTCCCTCTCTACTCTTACTCACTTCCGGGAACTAACATCAGTGTTGCTCTTTTTATCCAAGAGAAACGTCGATGAGAATTCTCGAGAACGACAACGATGATGTTTCATTTTTCCTACGTACACGGTTTTCCCTAAATATCGATGAAAAAGGAAAGTGAGAGAGAAAGAGAGAGAGAGAGAGAGAGAGAGAGAAAGAAGGGGAAGAGTCGAAGAGCGATCACTGGGGACGAGAAAGACCCTCTTTTTCGTACTCAACAAAGAGAGAAAGAAAGAGAGAGAGAGAGAGAGAGAGAGAGAGAGAGAGGAGAGGTGTTTCAGCTTATCGTGTTTGTGCGTTTAATATCGTTTTTTTCTTTTTATTCTCTTTTCCTTTCTGTTCTCACTCTCTCTAACTCTCTTTATTTTCGTCGTTTACCGTCATCGGACTTTCCTAGATGCGTGATGGTCGCTGTGCAAAACGCAGGGTCCATCCCCCAAGGAGACATACGGTAGTTTAATGGTGATTTTTTGTTAGCCTACGCGAGAGTACATCTTTATATACACATATATATATGTGACGTAAACTTTTTCTTCCGTGAAATATAAAATAACGTGAGATAATATAAACGCTACGTAATTATTTTATTAAACGTTATTTAAATAATGGCAGTAGCATTTTCCTGGAAAATAATATTTGAAAATTAATTAAAGATATTAAGTAGAATAATAATAAAAATAATTTGGTCGTCTTCGAATGAAATCGATCACGATAAATACGCGTGTACATTTATCAATACCATAGAAGTTTCGTGATAATTTTATTTGAAATTATTAAAATAATATTTATAGAACTATTTTGAAAAATAATTTTTCGCGATTTGATAAAAAAGAATAATAATATGAAAAATAAAAATAAAAATAAAGAAATTCATTTCGTCTTCTTCTTATTCTTCTTCGATGAATCGAGTCGATCGTGCTGAACACGCGTGTAACGCGATATCCATATATACCTGGTGGTGTACACGTTCAAGATGCCGATCACCAGGGAGGTCGGCCGTCTTCCACCTGCCATCATTTCGTAGACTATCCTTTTTTTATTTTTTTATTTTTCTTTATCTTTCTCTCATTCTTCTTCTTCTTCTTCACTTCTTCTTTTGCTTCTTCTTCTTCCTCTTCTTCGGCATCTTAAATTACAAACTAGTGGAGATCCTAGAACGAATCTATTCGATGGATTCCTTTAGAAAATAAATCGAAAAATCGTTTCGTTTGTCAATGATTTTTACGGTAGGTAGAGAAAAAAAACCACCACCACAAGAAACCTAAAAAGAGTAGCTTAGAAATCGCGTTACATTCACATCAAGCTAACCCCGTCCACTTCAGACCACCCTTCCATCCCAGAAGGAAAAGGTTTTCGAATCTCCCCTCCTCAACTGATTTTTTTCGTTAGGTCACACGAAGTCGCACGGTGACGGAGCACATAATCCTGATATCTGTCGGTTTTCGGGCAATAAAACACGCGTCCCATACAGACACGGAACCCTCGAAAACTGCCGCTGCTGCTTCACGCTGATAAAGAAACGTGTAAAGATACCGATCCCCTTTTTCGCGTTAGAAACGACCTAGACCAACCACACGCCGAACTTTTTTTCCTTTCATTCGTGAACAAACGTTTCCTTCTTTCACGTTTTTACGCCTATTCATCTAAACTCGCGATAAGAGATTACGAATTCAATTACAAGAATATTATTGATAATTCGCATGTAAAACAATTATTTATTAAAGCAATGGTATCAACAGAAAAATTCAACATTTGAAATGATGTATGGGCATGCGTATAATGATAATTATTTGATTTAAAAAAATGTTATACTTTTATTATTATTATTATGTTATGACAATCGGTATAGAAATATTTGATATAAAAAGAAAATAAATGATACGGTAAAGTTCTTCGGGGAGAATCGGTTGGTGCCAGTGGTGAGGCCAAAGCCGGATTCGGCTATTACGTGTCCGTATGCGGGAGAAGCAGGTAACCAGATCGCATGGTCTCGAATGACCCACAGTCAGCCGGGGAGTAAATATTTTCATATTACTTTACTCGCGCGTAACTTAACCATCGCAATTCTACACACCGTTTAGTTTCTCTTCTCGACCGTTACGTACAGTTCATCCAAGTGAGAATCTTATCGCCTGTGTTTTTCGTGACAATAAATAAGATCCTTGGATAAGTCTCGAGGAAAAAAAACAAGTATAAAAAGAAAATAAAAAGAAAAACGATGAACACGTCGTTAATAAAAAGAAGTACAAACGAAATGAGCGAACGAGCGTGCCTATGAGTTTGTGTGTGAATTATTCTTAATAAAACGTCGAAGAGGAAATAAAACATTGACTTAATAAAAACAAAAAGAAAGAAGGAAGTTGCACGTGTTCATCGATCCAGACCACCACCACCACCACCACCACCACCACCACCACCACCATCACTACTACCACCATCATCATTATAACTACAACTGACATTTAAGTTCTCTTTCTCTCCTTCATCAGCTATTTAATGATCGCGATAGGCGATAAACAAAGCTCGGTTATGTTCGATGAAATACGTGGCGGATGTTAATAATAATTGGTTTATCCTAGGAGAAGGATAACGATCGACGAGATTAAACAGACCAGGGTGCAAATTCTTCTTCCATTTTGTGAGAAAGATAGAAAGGTAGGGGAAAAGAGGAAGAGATAGATTTCGAACATCTTTGGTAAGAACGTCGATCAACCGACGGAGAGTGGATTTTGCCTTTGAACGAGATCGGATAAAAGAATAATACGCGAAAGAGCGAAAAGCTTTTGACTTTCCGACACTTCAGAACGAAGAAGAAACGCAAAAAACGAAAGAATACCTAAGAGAAATAGAAAGAGATAGGGATGGTGGGGCTGACCCTCTCGGGATGTTTCTACTCGCAAACTGGATTTCGATGACCGATCTCCATTTCCATATGGGTCTCCTCGTGATACTACAACAACGGAGGGTTGCTATGCCAAAAGTTGTCACGACGAAATTGATATTTGTACGAAGGTGAAGAGAGAGAGAGAGAGAGAGAGAGAGAGAGAGAGATAGAGGAAGAAACGAAGGGAAAGTCACATGGTTTACCTTCTTGAAAAACAGCTCAAATCCTTACAAGACCTTCTTCACCCCCTTTTCCATTCTCAATTTTCCTATCCTCTAATACAAAATATATTTGTATATACAAAAAGTATATCTGTTTTATTTAATCAAAAATAGATAAAATAATTCAAATTTACCATTGACTTCTCTATTTCCTACGATTGAAATGAAAAAAAAATCATTATTTTTACAATAAAAAAAGTGACGTTAAACGTGTTATCTCGTTTATGCAAAAATTATCTATCATATATTTTCAATGATTGTGAGAAAGAAAGGATGTCTGAACGCTCATTCATGTATTCCTGATTGAAAAAAAAGAACGTATTAAAAAATAGTGACAATAATTAAATAACTAATTAGCGTGATAGCTACGTGCAAATGAGTTTCTCGGTCAATTAGTATAAATGATAGAAGAGGAAGAGGATAACAAAAGGGTCGTTTAGTCGACCCTTAGAAAAGGGTTTCTTGAGTGTCCCGCGTCATCGCATCTATGTAGACAGACGACTCGCGTCTTCTCAGCAGAGCAACGAACAGCATCTGCGCTATACGGCTCCCGATATCCATACAAAGCTGTCTGCTGAATAATATTACACTTAACCTCGTACCACTCGGCCGATTATAGTTGGAACAACGTCGATAGTAGTTAGACCGTGCATCCTACGCGAATGCTAATTTCGGAACGGCCAGAGGTAGGCTTTGAACAACCGAGTACTATCTCTCTCTCTCTCTTTGAATTTCCTTCTACAAGAATCCTAACTCTTTCGTTTATCATTCCTCTCATTTCTTCCATACACTATTTCTTTGATTTTTTTCCTGTCAATAATCCGACATAACTAAATTAGGGAAGACTTTTACAAAAAGTCATAATAAATCGTGTCCAAGAAAATTCCAGTATTATTTAATATTGTCAATTATTTTAATTATCTTTCATTCGCTTATTTATTTATTTATTTACTTTTTTGTCTTCTTTTACAAAATTATAATCCTTACGTGTACGTTTATTCGTTTATTTGATATTTTTCTTATCGAAGTAGAATCTGGTCATTTACTTGACGAAAGCAATGTTCCAGATGTTTGGAATGGTCGATGTTGCATGAAAATGTAAATTGTATTGCCATTCCCTTAGGCCCTATCTCTCTCTATCTCTTTCTCTCTTTCTCATAGTATTAAATACTGTCCGGGTAAGGCGCCAGTTACGGGTTCTATATTAGTTTCTGTTGGTTTCCTGATTGGATTCGGTTATTACATTTCCTACAATCTCGATACTGATTGTTTGCGGTCGGCAAGCACCAAAGCGAATTGCCCATTCACCTTAAAGCAGCAAACCCCCTCCCCCCCCCTACCCTCTCTCTTCTTTCCTTCCCAATTTCAGATACTTTTAACAAATTTCATGAAGAACGCGTAGTTCCTTCGAAACATTAGCTTTCCCCCCCCCGTGTTTTACCTCTCTAGTTTTTCGAATTAATATCGCTTGAAAAATTTTCTAATCGCAAGCTTCCTATCAAAAAAAGAAAATAAAATCGAATTTGTTCTTGGAATAAGAAATCCAAATTCTCTCTTCGAGATCCAATAGATCGATATCGGAAGGAACCGATTAAAAAGAAACTGAAAGGTTTGATCTATCACACTTTTAACTCTTCATCTCTCTCTCTCTCTCTCTCTCTCTCTCTCTTTCTTTCATTGAAAGTAAAGACAGAAGAGAGAAGCATGTGCGAGTCGGTGGATCTTCGACGTGGGGAGTCCACTGTGAGTCCTTACCGACAGGACTTTTAAAAAGAGATAGAAAGAGAGATAGAAAGAGAGATAGATATATTGAGTGAAAGAAAGAAAAAGAGAAAGAGAGAGAGAAGTAGTGGTCAGAGGAGGATTTCTGAGCGAACGCACAGCGGTAGCTGATGTATTTTGACGTGCCCGATGAGAGAGCCCGTTCTCTCTGTTGACTACATTATCTAATGGACCACCCTCTCCTCCTCCCACCCTCCTCCACCTTTTACTTCTTCTCCACCTCTACACTTTTCTCGTTCGATGCACGCCTATCTACGATCTGCCACGTCCGACCGTTCATCCAACAGCATCGTTGTCCTCGTCATTGTGTCCTACTCACTAATACTATTACATTTCATCATCATCATCATCATTATCATCATCATCATCATCGTCGTCGTTATCATCATCATCATCATCATCATCATCATCATCATTGTTTCTCCTCCTCCCTCTCTCTTTCTTTCTGAATAATCATGCCGGCGGTCCAACCAGCTTTGATTTCATAAACGACCACGGATTTCTTTTCTCCCGGTGCGTGGCTCGCGTCATTCACCTGGACGATGCCAATAATAACGCCATACACAATCGTAGTCGTCGTCGTCGTCGTCGTCGTTGGATATACTAATAAGTGCGACTCATGTTAACTTCGATACACACTGCCTTGGATAGATCGATGCTCGTTCGTTCGTGATCGACGTCACGATCGATCCCCGTTCCATGCATTCGCTTCTTGGAATCCACGTTTTACCTTACCGCTCTGTCCAATGAATTTCTTAAGACAATCATTATTATTATTATTATTATTATTATTATTATCGTTCAAGAGAAATTACATTCTATTCGTCTAAATTAATTTAATAATTAAATCATCTTAAATTTATTTATCGAGATAATTTTTATTATTGTTTTTTGTCTGTACATATATATATATAAAAAGTATGAGAGAGATCGGAAATTTTTGTTATAAAAATTAATATATTATTTAAATGTTGTATCTTAGAAGGAATATGTTTAACTTCTTGTACCTGACCACCGGTAATAAACTCACGGGTGAGCTCGACTTTGTGCTAGGTTCAATTTAGTACTGGGAAGATTTTACACGGCAGTTACAATCGAGAAAGAGAAGTTTTCGCAAAAAACTCAAGTTGAGTTACCGGGACTTTAAAAGGGAGATCGAGAATTCTCTCTCTCTCTCTCTCTCTCTCTCTCTCTCTCTCTCTTTCTCTCTGTTAAACGATGGAATAACTATTGTCCACTTTGGCGATTCCTTACTTTCAAAAGAGAACGAACTATCCGTCGGAGGAATTTCCACATCGAATTCTCAACACTCTTTCCTTCTTTCTTTCTTTCTCTTTCTCTCTTTTTCTTTTGATATCTTTAAATCTTTTAAAAACATTTTGACCGGTCGTACAATTCCTTTCTGCAAAGACATTTTTCACGGTATTTCTCGGTCGAGTTAACATGACTTCATTGACCGCACGCGCACTGTTTGTTCGTGTCCACTGAATTCTCGATCATAATAAAATATATATATTTATAAACCTTCCGTCAGATTTTATTACATATAAAATAATAAAGATTTCCAAAATTCTCAAGCTATCTTCATATCGTTGATGAATTTTAATTAAAATCCAATAAAAGTTAAATTCAAGAAACTCTTAAACATTCCACGAAACGAAACCTGAAAAAAATGATGAAGGAATAAACAGTAATATTTAAATAACCAAATAAATCGATTTGCTAGGTGAAAAAGAATAAAGAAAAGATAAG
Organism: Polistes canadensis; assembly: GCF_001313835.1. Taxonomy (NCBI): domain Eukaryota; kingdom Metazoa; phylum Arthropoda; class Insecta; order Hymenoptera; family Vespidae; genus Polistes; species Polistes canadensis. The sequence goes on from NW_014569817.1 coordinate 199,777, forward strand.
AGAATGAAGAACGTATCGAAGACGATAGAGTTTAAGAGGAGGACAATTCCACTTGGTGATGGTTATAGTGGTGGTGGTGGTGGTGGTGGTGGTGGTGGTGTTGTGTATTCGGAGTTGGTCAATAGTTTAGCCGCTCGCGTGTATCCTTTAGTATGCAACGTATGCAGTCGGTTGTTACCGAAGGAGTGGTTTGCCGAGCGGCCAATGGCGAGTGCTCGAGCTAATTCTAGGGTGCTGCCGGCGCGCCATCTTTGCATCATAATGCCTCTTTCCCTCCCTTCCTCTTGCGTCTTTCACCTTCGTACCCTCACCCTCTCTTTCATTCCAAAAGAGAGAAAGAGAAGGAAGGAGACAAACAGTGAAAGAAACAAAGAAGGAAATAAATGGACTACAACACTTTTTTTCTACCCCCTTATATTTATCCTTGCACAACGTAAGAAAAGAATGATCAAATAAATGAAAATATTTAAAGAAATAAGGAAAAGATACATCTTAGAAAGAATTTACTACGAAAGTGAGATAGAAGGATAGTTTCAAAGATAGAGAAAGAAATAGAGAGAGAGAGAGAGAGAGAGGAAAGAAGAGGGAAAGAGAAACGGGGAAAAAGGGAGGAGCGGAGAGGACGATGAGAGTAGAGGGGCCGAAGGGGTTGTCTGCGCCTTGTCTGCCGGGAATCAATCACGTATCAGTGACGCTCAACCTGTGCCCACCTGCTGATGCCTTATACCGATCGATGAATATATCAACGATGATAATACATAAGCTTTTCTCTACCGTATAACTAATTTTCTTTTTTTTTTTTTAATTATTTCATCAAACTTTTTCTTCAAATTTCAAAATAAAGGTGTAACAATGTATAGCAATCTAATACGTAGGGAGAAGACAAAAAAAATCGATTAATTCATACACGCTATATATATAAAAAATGATATATACGTAAACTCATGCGTAGAAGAAGTTCTCAAGTGATGTCTTTAATAACGAAAAGGTGAAAATAAGAGAAGAGAAGAGAAGAGAAGAAGAGAAAAAAAAAGAAGTTTAAAGGATGTTGCCCGAAGGCGACACGGACTCGTGCTACCGTCTATCATCCAACGAGAGAGAAAGTAATCTACAAAGTTGATTTGCGTATGCGACGGCAACCCATCCTGGGTATTTTCTACCGTTGATATACCTGTCGCAACCTGAAGAAACTCAAAAAAATGTTACAACGCAAAGACGTCTTCCCTTCATTTCTTCTTCTTCTTCTTCTTCTTCTTCTTCTTCTCAATCTTCATCCTTTTCTTCTTCTTCTTCTTCTTCTTCTTTTTCTTTATCGATGTGAAAAGAATTCCTGAGATCGAATTCTCTCGATCGCGTTTTTTTCACAAGATTCAACGTCGATTTTTCTTTTGGACGTTCACTGAAAACGTGGCAAGAAACGACGACACATTCAACGTATCGGAGAGCTCAACCGACCGGTTCGATATTATTATTGCTCTTCTCTCTCTCTCTCTTTTTCTCTATCAATCTATATCTCTCTTTCTTTCTCTCTCTCTCTCTCTCTCTCTCTCTATATATATATATATATATATCTTTTTCTTGGACGATAAAGGTATCGACAACAAAGCCGAGAGTGTTCGCGAGATCGCCTCTCGAAATGGCCAATGGCGAGAGATACTGCACGCTGAAGAAAAAGAGAGCGAAAGAGCGAGAGAGAATAAGAGAGAAAGAGAGAGAGAGAGAGAGAGAACACAATAGGTTGCCGCTGCTGGTTCACAGTGACGGAAAATAATTAAAGCGAGCAAAGAAGAAAAGGAGGCGGGTTCAAAGGCATCGATCGAGACTCAATCCCTCTCTCTCTCTTTATATATATATGTATATCCTTCTCGCATCAGCGCAGGGTCAAAAAATAAGTTGACAAGATCAAAAAATAAAAAAATAAAGAAAAATTGTTCTCTTAAGACCATAATCTCGTATTTATGTTTTTCCTTGATGTGAGACCAAAAAAAAACAATAAAACTAAATGCATTCTAATCGTTCAAATCTTGACAATGATCATCCTATGAATAATTTATTATTTATAATAATTAATCACTTTTTTTTATGAAGTCTTCTTTCTTCAAGCAATCGACTCAACCGTGACACATACTAAGAAGATATATTATTATATCGTTTTAATATAAGATTATTATCTACTTCTTGAGATCTTGTAACGAGGGGAACAAAAGCCGATAACACGTGCAATAACTTTTCACTTTTGTGTTATGAGCTGTTTGCACCGATTAACTAAACCGGTTTTTTTTTCTTTTTTTTTCTTTATTATTTTATTACCAAAGAATTTGATTGATAACTCAAGTTTTTATTTATATTTCAAATAAATTTGCTTTCATAAGACAATTAACAAAAAAACTTACAAGGCCGTATAATAAATGATACGTAATTATGATAATAACCTAAGTCAGAAAATTATACAAATTTATTTTATGATTTATTTTCTAATATAAATATTTGTTATATAAGATACATCGTAAAGCTCATTTTTCTTAATTCTTTAACTGTCATAATTACTGACACGTATAACAATAAATTATGTCTTAACAAACAACGTAAAAATTCTTGCTTATAAAAAAAATGAAATGAAATATTTTTAGAATCTATCGTAATCTACGCAAAAATACATGCAGAATGAAAAAGAAAGAAACAGAGACGCAGGTTACTGTTGTTTATAGAAAACATTGATATCGACTTAAGGAACATCAGTATGGGTCGAACAACCGGTCTAAGACGACAGACGGTAGCCGAAAGTCGTACAATCGGAGCTCGTTCGTGTTATAGCATTATTTTGACTTTCGATGTTGGCCGTGCGAAACCCCCTGCTGTAGTTAGGATAGGCCGTGATAATTCTGACTGACTCTGACCACTCCAGGGTTCTGACCACCAACCGAGAAATACTTCAACGAGCTATCTTAAACGATCTTGACGAATATTCATCTTTCTTTAATAAGAAAAGTCAAAAATAAGAAAGATAATAAGCACAAAATAAAATAATATATATAAAGAGAAATAAAAACAAGAGAAATTAATGAAAATATCTTCGCGGTATCATGAACCAACTCTCACTTACTTTAATATTATATTTTTACAGTCGTCTATCAAAAACGGTTGAAGAAGGAACGAAGAGCGAGAAAGCGATTGCAGGAGCAATTAGATCTAGAGATAAAGAGGCGCACGCAATTGGAGGAGGCACTTAAAGCCACGGGAGCTTCGTCCGAGCAAGTTCGAGCGATCACTGGTAAGTCTATACAACTGTTACCACCACAAAGAAGTTCAAACGTATCTCATATTCGAGATCTCTCCTCTCTCTACAAGTTTTTCTTTCTTTTTTGGTTTTTTTTTTCTTTAATTTATATATTCGATCGTAATCTCGAACGTCTTTAAATCACGATTACACCCCCAATGTACATTTTAAACTTTGACCTATGTAGAGACAGAGTAGAGAAGAATAATGTGATCGTGTAAGAGTCTCTATCATGTTTCCCTTTCCTCGATCGGATTACCAAGAGAAAGAGAAGACGATTTTCAAGTTGAAAGATAGGAAGTCGTTGAATATCTTCGCAACGAGATCAACATCCCTAGAGGTTGGCAGTGATCTTAGAAGGAATTAATTAATTCGCCAAGGCAAAGTAAACAGACTGACACCCGTTAGAATATGATTCCTTACTTATCCTCTAGTGAAATTTACCTGATCCTTCCTTCCTTCCTTCCTTCCTTCCTTCTCCGTATATCATCGTCGTCCTATCGGCCCATTCACCATCCTTTTCTTTCTTCAATGTTTCTTCTTCTTCTTCTTCTTCGAGATTCAACCCGCCCACTCTTCGAATCCTCCGGCAAGAGAAGTAATAAGAAAGAGAGAGAGAGAGAGAGAGAGAGAGAGAGAACACGGCACCCTTCTTCCTGTCACTACCAAAACTCAAACGCGAAACCCTTTAAGTGAAATCTCTTATTCCGATATAACATTTCCTGCTCAGTTGGCTGTTTGCCTGCCTCCTGCCAAATGGTTCCTCCTCTACTTCTCTCTTTGGCACGTTCTCATTCTCGACCTCGTTCTCGTCCTCGTCCTCATTCTCGTCACCGTTCTCTCCTCTTTCCTCTTCGTCCTCATCCTCATCCTCGTCCTCGTCATCCTTCTCGTCGTCTTCGTCTTCGGTACTGTTGATTAATCCTGTCAGATCCAGAGAGTAGCGATACTAATTTCAAATCAAACGGAACGAGACTCCGCATTTCCACGACAAGACAGAAACAGAATGAGAGAGAAAGTACACCAAATTATTTTCCATAATCGATTACCTTGTGTATTTATTCATTACGTTATCAGTAAATTTGTAGAAATCAATCATATTTATATTTTATTAAAATGATCATTTGATTTGATTTGTTTAATAAAGAAAACGTGACGACGGAAGCTCGTACAAGCACAGAACCGCCAGAAGCGAGTCCAGTACACTCGCAATCTCAACAGCAACCATCCCAACAACAGACGCAACAACAACCCCTTCAGCAACAACAAACGGCGGCGCAACAATACAGAGAAGCTCAAGTTCCACGTCCGTCGCAACAACCGTCTACGCCGGAGAAACCAACATGGGGATACGGGTTGGACCTAATCGGTAGTCAGGCTTCGGCCTTTTGGCAAAATTACCAAGGTATGTTTAAGTAGTCTCCATTATTTTTCTTCCATTTTTTTCTATACAATTTAGTTAAAAATTACCTTGGAATTTCGATCTTTTAATAAGACACATTTATGGTACCCAGGGACCGTTTATCGCGTTCACAATTTTCTAATCCCGTATATTTATACTTCAAATAAACTTAGAATAATTTTTTTTGTACGAATTTAATTAGGCACACTTGTGGTACCCACATATTTCATTTTCTTATTTCATTAATTTCCAATTTTAAACTAATTTCGCATAATTTGATCTAAAAGCTAGTCGCATTTATATAAAATAATCTCAATAAATAATATATCAGCATCATGATAGTTTCATATTCGCGATGATAGGAATCGAGCAGTTTAGGGAGAAACTCTTTCACCGAAAAGTATAGGGACGAAAATAAGAGAATGAGAGAAAGAAGGGCAAGGATCTGTAGCAGACCGCTAATTCGGATAATCGCGTTCTCGTATTAGAATCCACTCAATTTTTCTGATCATCCGGACGAGTGGCCTCGATCCCTGTTTCCAGTATATGCACCTACACGTAGTAGGTATACTACTACGATAAGGGTGAGAGAGAGATAGGTGGAGGAGAAAGGGGGGATTAGAAGGAAAAGAGAAAAACCGCGAATAGGAAGAACGGGGAAAGAGGGTTAGAAGAGGGAAGGGGGTGAAGAAAAGTGTGTGTCGTGTGGTATCGGCCAAAGTAAATTATTCGAAAGATCTCGAGCGAGAACAATCACGCCGGAGGCAATAACAACCCCGTATACAAGGAGAGAAAGAGAGAGATAGAATAGAATATAGATATAGATAGAACACTGTTTATAGGTGTGTATGTGTGTATATGAAACAGAGAGAGAGAGAGAGAGAGAGAGAGAGAGATACGTAGGTCTGACGAGGAAACACGAGGTATTTGAATCGAGTCTCAGAAGCAGCCAGCCACCCGGGCATCATGATGCGGAATCCATTTGCAATAAACAACAGAGATTTAGGCGAAGAGAAAGGGAGTGGGAGGGACCAAATAGAGAGAGAGAGAGAAGGAGAGAAAGCGTAACGTCGTCGTTGTCGTCTGAGGTGGGTACTTACACCACCCGAAGGGACCTCAGAGCCGTTGTGTCTTCGAGTCCATGCATTCTATACCACCAGTGGTCCTCATGTTTGGAAAATTTCCCAAGAACTTGATGATAGAAAATTTTCAATCGACTCCTACGAGTCACTGATATTTCATTAAAAACTTCTATACAATTTCTTTCAATTCTTATAGACTAGAATGGCAATTATTGAAGTTGATTAGTATGAGTGAATTTTCGTATGATTGTACGCGTACGCTCGTGTGTGCGTGTTATGTTTAAATAATGATTTATTTGAATCAGAGTTTTATCGGATCTCGATAAACAATAGAATTAAAATTTCAATTGATTTGGCGATAACTGAATTGATCGTCAATGAATTATTCGTGTTTTTCTGTAAATGCTTAAAAGTATTGTTAAATTTGGTTTGTTTAAATAATCCATATGAGCGCCACTGGGCGTAATGCAGAGTTTATGCACATCTCTCGTAAGTAAGGAAGGAGCCGTAATTTCCCCGGCGGCCACCGTGGCTCTCTGTGGCGTTACCTGTATGTTCTCTCCTCCTACTCCCCCCTCCCCCTAACTCCACCCCTCCTCCTCTACCACCTTCTTCCCAACCACCTTCTCCTCCTTCTTCTTCTTCCACTCGCGTTTCCTTGGCCTCCCTTAAACCTCTCCCACCCGTTCGCTCCTGTTCGCTCCCTCCTCCTCATCTGTATTCCCTCCCTCGATACTCCCTCTCACTCGCACACGTATCATTCCTTCGCAACATCCACGGAGAAGACGACGACGACGAAGACGACGACGACGACGACGACGACGAAGACGACGAAGCACTCCAGTACGCTTTAATATTCAGACTATATGCAATAATTTCATGGCAACCATAATCTTTCCTCCGTCTCTTCCTTCTCCTTCTCCTCGTGCTCCAAAGAGGCTCGTTCATATGATCATACCTATGTATCGCGAATCGTATTCTTTAAACTAGTCGTTAGATATTGTTTTTCTGTATTATTATTGAAATAATAATTTGTCTTTATCCGAAACTATTTGAATAAATTTACGTCTCTATATCGGAACAAATTTTCTAATCAATAATTATTGAAATAATCATTTTTCTCTCGATTTGTAATTACGTGAACAAATTGACATCTATATTTGGAAATATTGTCTAATCTGAAATGATTTTTCTCTAGTTATTAGAAAATGTGAAAATATTCGGAAAAGTGTTTGCGTTTGTCGTAACAAACAAGAAAGAAAAAGAAAAAGAAAATTTATAAGAGATAAGAGCATCGTAGAAACGAAATCACATAGAACGTACTCGCAGGAAAGACAATAACCTCGCAAGAGTGATAAAGCGTGACAGGTGTATATATGTATATGTATATATGAACAATATAAAGGTCGAAGAAAGGCAAAGTGGAGGAAGCAGAGGGTGAATGAGAAATAGAGAGAAAGAGAAAGAGAGAGGATGTTGAAAGCATCCCTCGTTGCTCGAATATATCCACAAGACACGACGTGGTTTTCCGGCGAACGAACTACGACAGGAGAAATCGGATGGAGGAAGAGGAAAAGGAAGAGGGAAAGAGAAAAAGTGTGAGAAAGAAAGAGAGAAAGATGGAAGGGTGCTTCTATTTATACGCCATGGTAGTTTTTCGCGGGGTCGTGCGTAGGTGCCGTCCGAAATATTAGGGGTTGCCACCCCCGCATGACGATTACGAGCTCCGATTTTGTTGAGCCTTCTCTCTCTCTCTCTCTCTCTCTCTTTCTTTATTTTTTCTTCTCTTTCTTTCTCTTAACGGGGCTCACGCAATTTTCACCATCGAATTACACTTCCTCCTTCTCCTCTTCTTCCTTCTTCACCTCTTCCTCTTCCTTTTCTCTTCCAATGTACGGAGCCAATTTCGCCGGCTCGATCTCGTAGACGCTCGAACGGAAAAATTCTCGCTTTTTATTATTCTAGTAAATGACGACGAAGTTCGTGCGAACGACTCGATGAATAATATTGTATATGTAACTACAAGAAAGAAAAAAAGACAAAATGTATAATAAAAAGAAACGAAAATCGATCCGGTCTAAATTACTGGATATAAAATTCTTACCGGAGTGCTCTCACATTTATTTTATTCTTCTCAAATTTTGGATTTAAAAAATATTATTCAATTCATTACGAACATCGAACCTTTTCGCTCGATTTCAAAGAAAGATATTTAAAGTGGTGGTAAAAAATAAGGGAAGGAAACTTGAGATACATCGAAGAATGGTTCACATAAAAAAAAAAAAAAACGAGAAAGAGAGTTCGTAATCTTGAAAAGACACAGTGCTGCTCGAAAAAGCCTCCACCTCGTTGTCGTCGTCTGACTCGCTTGCTTGAGCTCGATTCGACTCACGGAAAAGAGTATCTCGTTATCGTCGAAGGATGAAACGAAATTCCCACCCCTTTAAAGAGGTTTGCGTCGCACTCGCATGAATGCGAGTGAGAGAGAGAGAGAGA
>NW_014569818.1:0-25597 GCF_001313835.1 Polistes canadensis
TAACATGTTAGAGTCAATTAATATATTACAAATGAATATATATCGTTGAGCCAATGGGTAAAAAAAAATAACGAAAACAAAAAATAAAGAAAAACAAATGCACCTAAGCTGAAAGAAATAGCTTAAGCATGATTATTAACGATCGCAATAAATATCATTCATTTCAACGTTAATGAAGAAACGTTAAATTCCCGTGCTCGTAGCCGCAATCGAATCAACATCATACTCTCACCATTGAGGAGTTCGAGCCGGATGTTTTTCGTCAACTCATCGAGTATATTCATACCGGTTGCGTCACTCTACAACCAAGAACCTTGTTAGGTAATTAAAAAATATTCTTTCCTTGGATTCAATCGAAAAACAATATTGATAGCTTATCGAAGAAACATCGATTATCCATGTTGCGACATCATAATCATAATATAATAATTGTTTTTTGTTTCTGTTTTTTTTTTGTTCTTTTGGAGTAGTATTTTAATATAAGATAAAGAAAAAAGATAATAAATTATTATTATTTGTTTATACTATGAATTATTATTTTCATTCGAGTAGAATTGATCGATCCATAGATCTTTTAAGTTTATTATCGTCGCGGATGTGTACGCGAATTCTAATCGATAGCCGATAAATTACCGTACGGTAAACATTTCGTTTAAAGCAAACACGAGCATGTGTTTGTCCCACCCTGACTATCACGGATAATCAATACTTTATGCGTTACCGAGTCCGACCAATCGACTTTTTTTAATTATGCAGGTGTTATGAATGCCGCTGATTATTATGGATTGGATGAACTTAGAAAAGCCTGTGCTGGATTCGTTCAATGTTGCATAACCGTCGATACTGTTTGTGCATTATTAGCATCGGCTGAACGTTATATACAATACAAATGCACCAAATCTTTGGTTCAAAAGGTAAACAAAATAATAATCGTTTTTTTCTTTTTTCGGTTTCTTTATTTATAAATGGTTGAGGCTATTATTTCCGATGAAATTAGTTTCCAAACTGTTAGTTCCAGCAGATAAGATAAATCTTCGATAAGATACAGATGAGAATATAAAAAAAATGATACATAATATAATAGCGTATCTTTTAATTTAGTAAATTTATTCATTTATTTTCTATTCAAAAGGTATTAGAGTTCGTAGACGAACATGGCAACGAAGTGTTAAATTTAGGATCTTTTACTTTACTGCCTCAACACGTAGTTCGTTTGATCTTAGCAAGAGAAGAATTACGTGCTGACGAATTTACCAAATTTCAAGTGAGTTAAAGAAAGAAACAAAAAATATATTTGATAAAGCGGAACGACATGTAATTTCAACTTATACGGATTTTATTATTACCTTGTATTTTCAGGCAGCCTTGATGTGGAGCAAGAAATATTACGACAGTAATCAAGATATTCCATTGAAGGATATAATCGGAAATTTCCTTGAATATATTCAATTCCACAAGATTCCAACAAACGCTTTGGTCAACGAGGTTCATCCATTAGGGTTGGTACCTGACAGTATCATTATGAATGCTTTAGCATATCAGGTGCGTTTAGTTTATCCAACATATATATTTATTCATTTATATTTATATATTTATATGTATATATCATAGAAAGGAAAAAAATAGTAAATCAGAATTTGGGAAGTCACTTGACCCAGAGATTGTTGCAGGCAGACCCAACCAGTGTCGAGCCCGGGAAACTCTCCCCCCCTAAAGTGAGAAAACAAGGCCGTAGTATGTCGGTCCAATCTTCGTTGGAACCATATGGTAGCAATACAACTTTGAGCTCGAGCGGTTCTGACACTGGTTTCGAGCGTAAACAGCACTCTGGTAGCAACTAACCTCAGGCCACGGCCGCACTGACAGCGGCCGTTTCGGATGAGCCTCGACGCGAGGATATAATCACCAATGGCGAGAAGGAAAGAGGTTTCTACGAGCAACAAAGAAACGGTGATGCTGCTCCGACCGATGCTGAGATTGAACAATGGGAGAGGAAGAAATTACAACGAGAAGAACAACAACGGCACCAGCAACAGCAGGAAGAGGAACAACAAAGACGAAAAGAAGAACAGCAACGAGAAGAAGATGAACAACAGCAACAACAAGAACAACAGTTCCGATTAAAGGAAGAAAAAGAAAAGGTAGAACAACAGCAATTCGAGGAGCAAGAAAGACAAATACAACAGCAACAGCAACAAGAAGAGCAAAAACAAGATCAAGAAAAACAGCAGCAACAACAACAACAGCAACAAAATGTCAACCCGGTGGAAGGAGTACATGGTGGTCTCTACATACGATTAGTTCTCAGACGAGAAGGCCGGACGGACTTGGTTTGGCTATATAAAACGCACATGTTCTAAATTCAAATCTTAGATCTGATATTCTCTCCTATCTGATATTCATTTTCAGACGTTGTTTGTAGTTTAGAGGCATTGTAAATCGAGTTGGATAGAGTTTAAACGAAATGGTTATAGTCATTGCTTTGTCGTCTTTGTTTTTTTTTTATTATTTCATTTTGTAATATCATCGTTTCGTATATTTTCGTTTTATCGATCGATAAATGTTCTTTTGATAGTGTTAAGAAATTTTATAAATAGATATATATATATACATACATACATAGAGATTACACACACGACACATATATTACACGCAGGCAGCACGTGCGAAAAGGAAAAGATGATTAATAGATACAAATGTTTAACATACGTTGCCGCGTTTGGATTTGTTGAAATTTTAAATTAGACGGTTTTTTCCCCTGAATTAACCGTGTGGTTATATCATACATAAAATACATATTACATACATATATATCATCGTAATTGTGCACCCAATTAAGAAGGCTTATAATTGGAACGCTTCCTTCGAATTCGATTTTGTGATACATACTCGATTGCTTTAACGAAGCACGATAAGCACAATTACGCGCCTTATCAGAGGAAAACTAATAGAAAAAAAAGAATTAAAAAAAAATCATTTGAGCAATGTTAACATCGATTGTTAAATATGCTGTGTGAACATAACATATTTAAATAATACATAGATAGATACCATATGTATGTGCGTTGTCAAATATGTATCAAGATTACAAAACCTTTGTAGTTTCTCGTTAATTATATCAGCTAATTTCCGCTGAAATCATCGGGATATAGTTCTTTTTTTATTTCCAGAACGAAACGTAGTATGTTAACAGCAGCAGTAGTGTGTTGCTTCCTTCCTTAATTAATTTTTTATTCGATAAATATTTATACATATCATATATATAATATATATATAATAGGCTATTTTGTTTTACTTATTACGCATTGGATAAAAGAACAAGCATATATTATATCGTTAGTTGAATCATAGTTATCATACATATACACGCATATATATATATATATATATATGCGTGTATATGTATGATAACTATGATTCAACTAACGATATAATATATGCTTGTTCTTTTATCCAATGCGTAATAAGTAAAACAAAATAGCCTATTATATATATATTATATATATGATATGTATAAATATTTATCGAATAAAAAATTAATTAAGGAAGGAAGCAACACACTACTGCTGCTGTTAACATACTACGTTTCGTTCTGGAAATAAAAAAAGAACTATATCCCGATGATTTCAGCGGAAATTAGCTGATATAATTAACGAGAAACTACAAAGGTTTTGTAATCTTGATACATATTTGACAACGCACATACATATGGTATCTATCTATGTATTATTTAAATATGTTATGTTCACACAGCATATTTAACAATCGATGTTAACATTGCTCAAATGATTTTTTTTTAATTCTTTTTTTTCTATTAGTTTTCCTCTGATAAGGCGCGTAATTGTGCTTATCGTGCTTCGTTAAAGCAATCGAGTATGTATCACAAAATCGAATTCGAAGGAAGCGTTCCAATTATAAGCCTTCTTAATTGGGTGCACAATTACGATGATATATATGTATGTAATATGTATTTTATGTATGATATAACCACACGGTTAATTCAGGGGAAAAAACCGTCTAATTTAAAATTTCAACAAATCCAAACGCGGCAACGTATGTTAAACATTTGTATCTATTAATCATCTTTTCCTTTTCGCACGTGCTGCCTGCGTGTAATATATGTGTCGTGTGTGTAATCTCTATGTATGTATGTATATATATATATCTATTTATAAAATTTCTTAACACTATCAAAAGAACATTTATCGATCGATAAAACGAAAATATACGAAACGATGATATTACAAAATGAAATAATAAAAAAAAAACAAAGACGACAAAGCAATGACTATAACCATTTCGTTTAAACTCTATCCAACTCGATTTACAATGCCTCTAAACTACAAACAACGTCTGAAAATGAATATCAGATAGGAGAGAATATCAGATCTAAGATTTGAATTTAGAACATGTGCGTTTTATATAGCCAAACCAAGTCCGTCCGGCCTTCTCGTCTGAGAACTAATCGTATGTAGAGACCACCATGTACTCCTTCCACCGGGTTGACATTTTGTTGCTGTTGTTGTTGTTGCTGCTGTTTTTCTTGATCTTGTTTTTGCTCTTCTTGTTGCTGTTGCTGTTGTATTTGTCTTTCTTGCTCCTCGAATTGCTGTTGTTCTACCTTTTCTTTTTCTTCCTTTAATCGGAACTGTTGTTCTTGTTGTTGCTGTTGTTCATCTTCTTCTCGTTGCTGTTCTTCTTTTCGTCTTTGTTGTTCCTCTTCCTGCTGTTGCTGGTGCCGTTGTTGTTCTTCTCGTTGTAATTTCTTCCTCTCCCATTGTTCAATCTCAGCATCGGTCGGAGCAGCATCACCGTTTCTTTGTTGCTCGTAGAAACCTCTTTCCTTCTCGCCATTGGTGATTATATCCTCGCGTCGAGGCTCATCCGAAACGGCCGCTGTCAGTGCGGCCGTGGCCTGAGGTTAGTTGCTACCAGAGTGCTGTTTACGCTCGAAACCAGTGTCAGAACCGCTCGAGCTCAAAGTTGTATTGCTACCATATGGTTCCAACGAAGATTGGACCGACATACTACGGCCTTGTTTTCTCACTTTAGGGGGGGAGAGTTTCCCGGGCTCGACACTGGTTGGGTCTGCCTGCAACAATCTCTGGGTCAAGTGACTTCCCAAATTCTGATTTACTATTTTTTTCCTTTCTATGATATATACATATAAATATATAAATATAAATGAATAAATATATATGTTGGATAAACTAAACGCACCTGATATGCTAAAGCATTCATAATGATACTGTCAGGTACCAACCCTAATGGATGAACCTCGTTGACCAAAGCGTTTGTTGGAATCTTGTGGAATTGAATATATTCAAGGAAATTTCCGATTATATCCTTCAATGGAATATCTTGATTACTGTCGTAATATTTCTTGCTCCACATCAAGGCTGCCTGAAAATACAAGGTAATAATAAAATCCGTATAAGTTGAAATTACATGTCGTTCCGCTTTATCAAATATATTTTTTGTTTCTTTCTTTAACTCACTTGAAATTTGGTAAATTCGTCAGCACGTAATTCTTCTCTTGCTAAGATCAAACGAACTACGTGTTGAGGCAGTAAAGTAAAAGATCCTAAATTTAACACTTCGTTGCCATGTTCGTCTACGAACTCTAATACCTTTTGAATAGAAAATAAATGAATAAATTTACTAAATTAAAAGATACGCTATTATATTATGTATCATTTTTTTTATATTCTCATCTGTATCTTATCGAAGATTTATCTTATCTGCTGGAACTAACAGTTTGGAAACTAATTTCATCGGAAATAATAGCCTCAACCATTTATAAATAAAGAAACCGAAAAAAGAAAAAAACGATTATTATTTTGTTTACCTTTTGAACCAAAGATTTGGTGCATTTGTATTGTATATAACGTTCAGCCGATGCTAATAATGCACAAACAGTATCGACGGTTATGCAACATTGAACGAATCCAGCACAGGCTTTTCTAAGTTCATCCAATCCATAATAATCAGCGGCATTCATAACACCTGCATAATTAAAAAAAGTCGATTGGTCGGACTCGGTAACGCATAAAGTATTGATTATCCGTGATAGTCAGGGTGGGACAAACACATGCTCGTGTTTGCTTTAAACGAAATGTTTACCGTACGGTAATTTATCGGCTATCGATTAGAATTCGCGTACACATCCGCGACGATAATAAACTTAAAAGATCTATGGATCGATCAATTCTACTCGAATGAAAATAATAATTCATAGTATAAACAAATAATAATAATTTATTATCTTTTTTCTTTATCTTATATTAAAATACTACTCCAAAAGAACAAAAAAAAAACAGAAACAAAAAACAATTATTATATTATGATTATGATGTCGCAACATGGATAATCGATGTTTCTTCGATAAGCTATCAATATTGTTTTTCGATTGAATCCAAGGAAAGAATATTTTTTAATTACCTAACAAGGTTCTTGGTTGTAGAGTGACGCAACCGGTATGAATATACTCGATGAGTTGACGAAAAACATCCGGCTCGAACTCCTCAATGGTGAGAGTATGATGTTGATTCGATTGCGGCTACGAGCACGGGAATTTAACGTTTCTTCATTAACGTTGAAATGAATGATATTTATTGCGATCGTTAATAATCATGCTTAAGCTATTTCTTTCAGCTTAGGTGCATTTGTTTTTCTTTATTTTTTGTTTTCGTTATTTTTTTTTACCCATTGGCTCAACGATATATATTCATTTGTAATATATTAATTGACTCTAACATGTTATTAAAGTTACACTTATTTGTTTCGTTTTCTAATGAAGTTTAAGCAGGTCAAGAGTTTTAATGGGTAAAAGTAAGAATCATTCAAGTTTTTCGATCATTCGGATCGTTCTGATATTAAGGTATGAATTGACGAATGATGCAACGATGATAATTAATCCAAATCAAAATCTACCGTGCATTAGAATTATGCCTGATTAATTTTCTATACTAAATTGTATACACGATACAAAAACAAAAAAAGATAAAAACCAAACAGAAAAATACAGTGGAATCGTTGAAAATTTTGTACCGTATCCGAGTGTTATTTTTTTTTTTACTACATACTTGAAAATCTTATAAACCTGTATCGATATCAATATTTCGTAGAGCTTCGTGAAATAGGGAGAAGCATGCATATTTTCAAATATGGCGAATAAATGGCAATGAAAAATCAAAAAAAAAGAAATACAAAAATCGGAAATATCAGAGAAGATGTAGGAGTATTGCATGCAATATCGAATCGATTTGAATAGAAACTAATAGGTTCTATAAAACCGAATTCTTCCTAACGAACATATAAAATACGTAACACACATTCAGGATAAATCAATAGCAATGACTACGAATAAAAGAAGACGGAGCATGACATTCACTAATAGATCTTTACAAGTTTCATCTACTCGTGTGTATTAAAAGGTTTATTTGTAAATGAAAATCACTCTAATTGCAAGAAGATGGAATCGATAGTCAGTGCTGTGCAATAAGTATTTCTATTGAAAAATCGAAATGCGATCTTTTAAGAAGTACCTCTTGTATAGGTGCCAGCTGCTGCGTAAACCCTGATCGCTGTTTGACACATAACAAATGCACGCTTACTATCACGCCATTATTATTCATTTTTAATAAAGAATGAACAAGAGAAAAGAACATTTTTTAAAATATTCAAAAGTATGTCGAAACGTTTCTTTACTCTCGTAAAAAAAAATTATATTTCTATGAATTCTAAATAACAGCATCATCCTCGTTTTGCATTTTTATTTCAATTATTTCTCAAATATCTAACACACACGTCCCATATTCGTACGTGTATATACAGGATGTCCCAGAATGATTTGAATTTTATGAATGATGACTTCGGCATATTAAATAAAATTTATATACAAATATTTCTATTGAAATATTTTTCTTTTAATATATCAGAATTAATCAGAAAGATATTTTCCATTTATTCAAGGACATCTTGTATACGTATTAACGTACGTTCTGTATATAAGGAATTCAACGAAGGATTGACCGTAAGGATTCCAACGTAGAAAACAAATCGATTAATTACCTGCTGTGCCGCGTTTTGTAAATTTAACAGAGGTTCAGAGCTTCTCTTTAAAAATAGTTTTATCTTGTTTTCTCTCGTTGGCGGTTCTTTTTTTCGTTGCGGACTCGGCGCTTGGTATAATAGTTTATAAAATACTCTGTGAATTAAAAGATAAAAATAGATGTTTACTTTTTTCTCTCTCTTTTTTTTTTGTCTTCTTCTTCTTCTTCTTCTTCAAGTTTTGCTATCACTCAAGAAGATAATATGTTATAGATATATTGTATAGATGCAATAAATGTTGGTATATATAAACGATACTAACTTGCTCCTAGCAGCGAGAACAGCTTTGACGGCGCAAACAGGCTCTTTGGTGTCACCGACGAGAAAAGTGACATCGCAAAGTTCTGGCATGCTTGCCAGGAACTTCATGTCTTCGGCGAGACCCGTTTTATTTTCGAAGGTCGAAAAATCCGACTCGTCGACCACCCGCGATCCCGAAGCTTCCGGCATCGGGCTTGTGCTTTCCTAAAAGAAAAATAAAGCAAACAAAAAAAAAACAAAAATTAGAACGAATAGAAGAAAACTAATCCTCTGGTAGGAATAAATTCATCAATAAATTCTTATACCTCTGCACCCCACTTCAAAAAAGAAACAAAACTTATCTCTATTTCTTATT
This sequence comes from Polistes canadensis, assembly GCF_001313835.1. NCBI lineage: Eukaryota > Metazoa > Arthropoda > Insecta > Hymenoptera > Vespidae > Polistes > Polistes canadensis. The sequence continues at coordinate 8,729 of NW_014569818.1, forward strand.
CATTTCTTTTTTTTCTTTTCCGAGGTTCATTGCGAGGTAAAATGACTTCCCCTTGTAGCAATATATTTTCTTATCTATCATTCATCAAAATGAATTTAACCTATTTTAACCATAGAAATCTTCCCCCTCCCCCTTTTTTATTTAACTTTCTTTCACGTTTGTGTAAAAAGCATTAAATAATCGTAGCGTGAGTTAAGAACATTAAGACACCCACCCCCCCCTTTCGAACGATACATTATGGTTTATCTATAATTTATCAAGATCGCTTTGAGGATTCTTATTTTTTTTTTTAACGATATATTAAAAAATAAATCGATGAATTATTCTGTAAAAAAAAAAATATTCCTCAAGAATTGTATTTAAAACTATAATTAAGAAACAATAAATAGACAAATAATCAATGATTTGGATGAACTAAAGTGAACGAATAGGAAAGATCTGAATCTTTTAACGATATAATAAAATAAATCAAAGAAAATTGTTTGTAAATTTTAAATATCACTCGAAACTTATATTAAAAAATAAATAATCCAATCCGATAGATAAAACGTATGAATAACATTGTGTCTGATTAAACTCGAGTGGACATTACAAACGGAAAATCCAAGGACACGCTCGATCCAGCAACCCCCTTCCCTATTACCACCGCCCTCTCGAAAAGTGGAACGCCAAGAAGTCAAGTAAAAGTAGTGGCCCAAAGAAGAAAGTATAGGAAATTACCTGTTGCTCGAGTCCCGGAGCCCGCTCGCTCGCCGGGCTACTTTTGCCCCGTAAAAACACTTTTACCCAGCTTTCTTTTGTCTCTCGGTTCACGCACACTCCACTATGTTCTTCATGTTCCTCGACGCTTTCTGCCACGGTTCAACCCTCACGGAAAAGCATCCTTTTGTTATCACACGGTAATGTTTAAGTTAAAGACCGGTGATCGTCGGATAAAGATGGATACGATTAGAAAAGAAAGTTTATCGAAATAAATGGGAGCGGAGAGGCGGGAAGGCGGGTTCGGGGCAGGGGGTTGATTTGGGTAAGGAATGAAAAGAAAAAATGGCTTAAAACTCAGCAGCGTTCGATAACCCCTCTCTCTCTCTCTCTCTCTTTCTCTCTTTATCTCGCATATAACCCACGCTCCACCTATACACGCACAAGCTAGCTCTTCTACAAATGAACTCTTCCAGCAGCAGCAGCAACAGCAGCTCTTCTTCTTTCACCAAACTAAACCTTTCATATTTCAGTGCTAGTTCGAACGAAGGCAAAAAACATAAGAAACTTATTTTCGATTCGAAGGATTTTCTTTTAACAACGACAGAAAATATTGAAATATCTCGAGAGAGAAATATGAACGAGAAAGAGAGAGAAAGATATATAGATAGATAGGATACCTACAATTGATAAATTTCCTAACAAAGAAGATTTAGCGATAACGCAAAAAAAACTGAAACGTTAAGTTTTGTTTCAACGATCACCTTTTTCTCCCGACGTTGAGAATTCCGTTAGTCAGTACTCGTTTTGGATACGCGAATAAAAACCGTACCGAATGAACAAAGAATTAAGAGAGAGAGAGTGTTTTCGTGGTGCTGTGTACGCTTCGACTACGAAGAACCAACCTCTGCTTGTCTTTCTCTATCTTTCTCTAGTGCTACCCTTCCGAAGCTCAAAAGCACCTAAACGCGCAGCCGCAATAAACGCAAACAGTTTCGCGTCGGCGTGTTGGTAGGACGAAGGACAGAGGGAGGAGGAGATCCATCCCCTCGCTTTAACCGGAGCTCCTTTTACTCTCATTTTTTCTTTTTATCATTTTTTTCTTCTTCTTCTCCTTTCCTTTCCTATCTTTTTTTTTCATTTCTTTTTTTTATTATTTTATTATTTCTTTTTTTCTTCTTTCCGTCAATACGATCTTTTATTCCTGAAATTTGTTAAACATAGAAAATGAAATGTAGGACAAATTATAATATGTAATACGATATTGCTAATATTTATGCGCTATTTTCTTATTCTTTTTTTTTTTGTTAAATATATTTTCTTCTTACAATCAGATATTTTTGCAGTTTTTCTTTTTATAGGCAGTACAAACGTTGCGATAAAATAAAAAGGTTGTAACGTTGTAAGGAACGGATGTTATTTTTTTTTTAATTAAAAAATAACGATAGAATGAAATGAAATAAGATTCATTAGCATTAGTTCACGAATGAATCTTTCGCCGATTGATATTTGACTATGACGAGATAGTCAACGAAAGTGAAGGTAAACGTGAACTCGATGCTGACGAATCCGGGTCAAGCTCAAAATCCGCAACGGTGTGGATCGTAGCCATTCACGAACATTGTAGAAAACACGTCGTCTCACTTCGACCTCCTATCCTCCTTCTCTGGTAATCAATAGCAAGAACGCAAGCTCGAGTCCGCAACAAGTAGTATAACATATTCCTCGAGCGTGCATAATCAAATAATTTATTATAATATCAAAAGCCTAACCTTCTAATTATTTATCGTATATATTTATCTCCTGAAACAAAACAAAATCAAACCCAAAAGATCCATTCTATTACACTATAATATTCAAAATAAAACGCGCGATACAATCGGAATCAGAAACAAATATTTCTCTCTATGGATGAGAACAATTTAACGAAAATAATAAAATTGAATAAACGAATCGAGTTTATGATATAAGATCGAAATAATATTGCAAAGAAATGATATGACAAAATTTAGGTCAATCACAAATAAGATCAAAAATGTCGTTTGCTTACGAACAAGAATTTACTTGTCACATTTTCCTTATGTTCATACGAGAAAAGTTAACATATTATCTATTTAACTTTAAACAATTATTTCTCAGGAAAAAAAAGCATCGATAGGTATTACGACGTGATAGTATTATAATATAACAAATACGTATGATACTATTACAAAACCTGAGTTTATCAATAACTAAATTTTTATGCGACGAGTCACAATAACTTATATTAGTATATAATTGTTGGTTAATAATTTTTGATTGAACATAGACGATATAGTATTTAGTATTTCAGAAATAGTTTTGTAGAAAGAATAAGAATAAGAATAAGAATAAGAAGAAAACGGTATTATGGGGAAGTTTGCAATAATGTATAGAATCCATTGAACGTTAAACCACCTTAGATTATATACGGTCGAGGTAGAACATCGTCGACGACGACGACGACGACGACGACGACGACGACGACGACGACGACGACGACTACGTCGGTGGGACGATAAAACGCCTGCGCGAGAATAACGAACGATTTCATCCTCGTTTCCGTAGCAGCCACCTTCGATAAGCGACGAAATTTCCTTGATATGTGGCCTTCGTTCGAATTATAACGCAACTAGCATAAGAACAAACAAATTCCACAATCGTATTCGGAAAATGATTTTTCCTTTTTTCTTTTTTTTTTATCTTCAAATCTGTATACTTATATCCAAATCTGTATACTTTATATCCAACTCTGTAACTCTTTCCCATCGTTGGATATTTTTTTTAAACAAATGATCATCGATGTGATTGATATTTTGTGGACAATGTGAGGAATACGCATGTATTCTAATCATTTTAAGGACAATTAGATCACTTTTTTACTATAAGAAAAAAATCGTCGTAATTTACATTTAATCGTTATTATTTTTTTTTCTTTTCTTTCGTCACATGCTATCTCTCTCTCTCTCTCTCTCTCAATTTCTTTCTTTCTTTCTTCATGCTCACCGTTTACATGCAAGTAGATATGTTGTTACGTTAAAATGATCGATTAAATGCATCATCGGTCTTTTTAATAATAATCCCTCGTATTAGTGAACAAAGAAGACGACTAGGGTTGATGTGCGATGATGATTGACACGATAACATTGAGACAATAACGATGACGATAATGACAATAAGAATGATTATGATTACGATGATAATGATGTAGATGATCATGATGATGATGATGAAAATATTGATCGATATACGTTAGTAATAATATAAAACACAACACGTCGACTTTATTTAACACAAGTATCTTGCAAGAGGATTATGTGATAGACTTTTCATAGATGAATAATAATAATAATTATTATTATATTAATAATAATAATAATAATAAAAATAATAATAATAAAAATAGTAATAATAATAATAATAATAATATTAATTCAATATTCATATTTATATATACACGAAATAAGGCACGTTCGATATTTAATATTTATATTCGCGTGACGTAGATCGTATCGAAGGAAGACGAGCTTCGTCGCAACGTTCAAATATCATATCTATATCTTCTCGTATTTTCTTTCTTTCTTTTCTTTTCACTTTTTTTTTTCATTTAACTTTTTTATCTAATGCGAGATATGCAACATCCTTACCAAATGTAAAAAATGACCTATTTATAATATATATTATATATCTATATATATAATAATATATATGTGTATTTATATATAAATATTAATATATAGTAATATATAATATATATTATATCTATCTATATAAATGTCTTTCGAATTATTACACACACATCCATGTACAATTTCGGCCCTTATTTTTTGTTCTTGTTACTTTTCTCTCTTCCTTTTTTTGTTTTTTCCATAGAAAAGAAATAATACATTCCCATTTTTATTATTTCTTTTTTTCATATTTCCAAGCTAATTGATAAACCTTCGATTGATTTGTCGCAATAACGGAAAACAACAATCCGTGCGACATTACAAGATTTACGCGTTCTCTTATTTTCTTCTAATATTTGTTTTTTTTCGGGAGGGGGAGAGGAATTTTGTTTTCCTCTTTCGTTTTTTTTTCTTCTTTCTGCTTGATGAGGAGGCGAATGAAACAATTTTTTCGTTACGACTAACAATGGAGAAATTACTAATTTACTTAGATAATAATTAAGCACTCGCCATAAAATCGGACGAACACGGGCGATACTCACTTACGCATACTCATTGACACACACACGCTCTCTCTCTTTCTATCATTCATTTTTACTTTATCACTTACATTATTATTATACTATTATTCATGTAAATGTATTTGCTTGACCTGTTTCCTTAAATCATTTCTTTTATGCGTACATACACACACATACATACAATCGTATAATATACGCATACATACTCGTATCGCTAAGTATTGCGACCGATAATCTTCGAAATCGTAAATACGATTAGCTTTCTTTCGAAAGTTATCCACGATCGAAATCTTAAAATATTATTATCTCTCGAACAAGAACATCATAATATAATTATAAAGATATTTGAAAGAACGTTGAAAAAATGTATAAAGTGTTGTCTGTCTGTTTGCTTTATTTTATCATTTTTCTCCTATTTTTTTTCTTTTTTTTTTTTTTTCATATTTTCCTTGTTAAATGTTCGTTCATTTTGAGATTATTTTTGTTAATAATCGATATGTACGGGGAATGATATCGTTTCCTACTGTTCTTTTCTCAATTACTGATAGAATATGTTAACGAGATCGCGAGGATATGTGATTCGGTCCGTGTAATAGTTGATTTATCTAACAAAACTAAATACGATTTTGTTTAGACGATTTGATTCATTCACAAAAACAACAAAAAAACAATCGATCTCGTAGTATGGCTGTAACAGTAGTACCGTTTACTTTAAAAATGATCTATTCGAGAACGTATTATTATCGGCGGAGGGGTAAACGGTATTCACGATTTCGTTGGCACGCAAAGTATTTGCGAATCGTATCGCAAATGGAATTTCAATATAATTTTCTCGTTTAAACGGATAAAGGCGAAGGGAAAGAGAAAATGGAGAAAGGGGGAAAGGGAGAAAGGGGGAAAGAAGGGAGGCACGCCTTGTCTGTTGTGTAATATCAAACGTACGTGTAACCCTAAACGTCGAAGAAATCATTTTCAAATGTTCGCCGTCGTTACGCGTACGTAATAATTGTTTCTTATAATTAAATTAGATGACAAACTAATCCGAGCTGGCATCGTCGAAGATAGAAATATTATTTTACAATAAATGTACAGAAATCGCTCGTGCCTTTCTCATTATTCTTATTCATACGTAATATTCTTATTATCCTTCTAACTATTGCACCATGCAGAGAATAATATCTTTCGTTCGAATCTTTAGGAAGATTGAAATGTAAATAATAATAGTAATAATAATAATAATAATGATAATAACAAGAAAAAAGAAGAAGATAAGAACCACAAACTAACAATTCGCATACACATATGCGTGCACGCGCACACATGCATATTTTATACATTGGAAAAGTTACGTGTGGAAAAAAAAGAAAGAGAAAAAAGAAAAAACAATTGTTGAAGATAAAACACGTATTTCTCGCATGCTTCGCACAATTGGAATGTTTGTTATATTTTTGCATATAATTTGTTTGTTATCTTTACGTCTGTACCTCGATATGAACGATCGATGAATTTACTCGTCGATTATCGACGTATAAATGAAACATACAGACATACGTGACGACTCGTCTCTCATTCGAGTCGAATAAAATACAAGAAGAATTCTAACGACATTTCTACGTGTCCGTCACACTCTTCGACATTTTTCGTATACGCGGTGTCGTTCAAGGCAAAAACGAAATCGTTTTTTTTTTTTCGAGGAGGTTGTCGTCGCCGTCGTCGTCGTCGTCGTTCTTGTAAAATATCGTAGAGGTATATGTTTTCTTTCTTTCTTTCTTTCCTTCTAATGTTCATAATCGTCGTTATTTAAAACACACACACACATACGTACACACATCTTAACGTTAATTCTTCGTTCAATCGAGAATCATCGAGAATCGTGATCGAAACACGCTTAGGAAATAAAACAATTCTCATTCGAAAATGATTCTCCATGATTTGCGATACGACGTCTTAAAAATAGAAAAAAAAAAAAGAAATAATGAAGAAAAGTAAACGTATAAGGAATGAAGATATTCGAAGACGAATATATATTTATAATCACTAATAAGAAATAAAAACAAAATAGAAGAAAAAGAGAAAAAAAGAAAGGAAAACCTGTACCAAACGACGGTTCGTTAAAATCGATAAAAACGGTTAATCTCGATTCATAAATTGTAATATTGTTCGTCACAGCATTTGAAATGTGCCTATCTTCCGAAACGAGTCTTGCCGATAGAAAATTTCTGTCCTGGGAAGAATGGTAGGACTTGTTTCCTTTGTATTTCAAGTGGAATGTTTGATCGACGACGAGAATAAGCGCGATATCACAGCTTCGAGGGATCGTAATTCTCGAAGGACCACCTTTGTCTTGATTCGGACGACGAACATTCTTCCATCAGCAATCGTTGCTTGCTTTCGGTGATTGCTAAACATTTGTCGCTACTTCCGTGCCTTATCTGTTTCGTCTGAAACGTAATACATCGGAATCAATCTTACGTATCGTATTAGAAAAGTAAACTATTCATTTTATTGCTTTATATTTCTTTTGTTTAAATCAATATAAAACTGAAAAAGGTTTACCTGGGGATTATAAATCCATTGTTGATTTCCTTTGCTACCGTGACAAGGATAAAGAATAACATCCTGGCCACTGTAATCCAAGCAGGATTCGTCTCTACGGATTTCACCGATCTTGCTCAACATCCAGTACTGCGACAAATGATTTGACGTTAGTTTGACGATTCAAAAGAATTCATTAAAAATAGCAAACTGAACAAATGTGTGTTAGCGTTGTGAGAAAACGATAAAAAAAAAACGATCATTCTGACAGCGTATAAGAAAGTCTTCTATTTAATCGGTGGACGTTGATTAATCTGATTAATTATATAATATAATGTATATATATAATTATAAAATATATAACTCGTGAATGAAGTTTGATTGTGAATTTTTCAAAAAAATGATAAATCTTCTTTGCAAAACTAACTTTGCAAATTAACACGACGAGGAATAGGGTTAGTATAGTTAACTAGTATGCGGGTAGTATTCCTTTCTCCCTCGTCAATTTTCTTCTTTCTTCCGTATGAAGTCGGATTACGTTGCACGACGTCAAAGCGTTACTAATCAGTACCGATCGTCGATAATCGAATCCAATGGTCCTCGAAATTGCATCGCTTTACACAAGCTCCCTACGTTCTGTTTCCGTTTGTGCAATTCCAACCGATCAGAATCTAACTTTGGTAAAACGAGAGAGCGTACGAATTCCCAGAAATGCAAAGTTCTTCTTGAAAGCCGGAATTATATGGTTTAAACTACTACAAGGTTTTGCTTTCAAGAATGATGTTTTTGTTTTTATTCGATAGAAAATATCTAATTAACGATATTAATGTATATAATTGTAATAACGCGATACAAGGAAACTAATTATTATCAATTAAAAATCATTTCCAATTTGACTATACAAATTGTTCCTTTTTTACGTTCATCTAGAAAAGATTCGTTATCGTTGCGAATCACGCATTTGATATATATTTTTTTTCCTTTATATAACCAATAGTTTTGTAGGAATAATTGCATTTGCAAGTTACGAATGGGGGAAACCATAATTGATCTTTCATATCGCTGTCAGAATCATTTTAATGTACGTATAGTATATACATGAAACACGGATAGATAAAGACAATGAGAGAAATGAAGAAATAAAGTAAAGAAAAAAAAATGTAAAGAGATAAAAGGTTACAATAAAAACAATTAGAATTTAGAGTAACTTTAGGATAATGAGAAGCAAGGAATCGTGGCAAGCATGCATTATACCGAGATGTTATTAGCCATGCGTCACATTCACTATGCTTCGTGAATAGAAAGGAAATGTGTCGGCAAATATCATTATGCGTGCGCGACAACATAATTTCGCTAACGAGATTGCACATTTGATCCTCGACGAGCCGTTCGTCGTACGGTTATTAATTAATAAACGCTCTCCTATGTAGAAATCGTTTTCGGTTGTTGTTACAAATAAAAAAAAGAGAAAAAAAAATAGGAACAAAAAAGTGAATAACGCATTGTACGAAAAAAAAAACAAATAATCAATGGTTTTTCGATCCTATGTTTTCTTTTTTATTTTTTCGTTGGGAAAGTTAAAAGAATCGAATAGATATTGAATTTATTGAATTTATAAACAGTTTTCAATTGTAATGAAACGTTATCAACGGGGTTTCGTAATCCTAATTGGATTAAATTCGTTAAAATATTAAGTACGCGGTTGTAAGCATTGGATGTTTGTTACGAAAAGAGGAAAACGTTAAATTGTACGGATATCGTATTCCACACTGTGAGCGACGATTAATTGTTTCAACGATTGTATAGCGAGGCCATTTTCGTTAGGATTGTTAAACGCGAGGCAAAAATTTTCTCTGTGGAAAAAAGATTATAGAATGCTATACATAGGGAGGGGGGGGGTAGATTTTATGCGGTCGTCGTTTAATAAAAAATGGGCGGCTTGACGAAAAAGCAAAAACACGCGAACGTTGAACGATAAAGAAAGCGTTGCGAAATTAAAAGGGGAAAAACTGCTCGTAAAAAAGAAAAACCAAAGAAAAGAAAAGGTGAGAAAAAAAGGGAAGAAGTAAAATAATAAAAATAAAAAATGAAATATAAACTTAAAAGAAAAAATTGTTAACAAAGGTAACTCCTCTCGTTAATTTACGAAAATTATCGTAAGCGTACGAACGAAATTGTTTTGCTATTTTACGATTATCACAAGGAAAAAATTTGTCATCCACTCTCGTTACCATAGAACCAACAATAGGAATGAATGAAAGAAAACAAAAAGAGAAAAAGAAAATGTTCTGAAGTATAGCACGACCTTTTACAAAGATTATGAGAAAGCTGATACGTTACTGGACTAACAATAAGAGATGAAGGTTTCAAGATTTTGTTCAAAAGCTTTCTCCTGTTTCTTCCTATTCTTTTTTATTTTTGTTTGTTTTGTTTTGTATTCTTGTGGTTTTTTTTATCTTCTTCTTACGTTAGTTATTTCTCTTTCGAAATCATTAAAGACGGAAACGTCACTCGCGTTGCCGTCGTCGTCGTCGTCGTCGTAGAAGCCATTCGAAATTACAACGAGAATTATCCTTTATATCGATCGTTCCGAAATTATAAACGACGACAGGAAATGGATAGCTACGCCAACAGAGAATGTTGTTATAGATCGTCGCACCGACAGGAGGTACGACGATTGATGAGCACCCGTACCAGATTAGCGACGTTACTAATTACGTTAAACGAGCCAAGATTAACGACGATCTAACCGCGCGTGTTCTTTTCATCTTTATTCATTTTCATTCCATATTCTTTCTAGATTTTTATCATCCAATTACATATATATATATATATATTATAATAATTCAATCGAAAAAAAAAACAAATTAGAGATCCAATTTTTTCTAATCGTTTAATTTACTCGCGTATTTTTGTTCTACTTTTTTCGTTGTTGTCGTTGTTGATGATAAATTGGTGATAAAAAAGCGATTTTCAAAAAAACACCGTCACCTTAATAAAAATAATAATTAAAAAAAAACACAAACAGCACAATCGATCACACATATCCGAGCCTAAATCCCAAAAACACACACTATAATCCCATAAGTTAGTAAGTAAAACACCGCGTGCCCCGAAATACTAATTCGATGTTATTCGTTTTCCCCAACTCGTATCGCGACGTGCCCAGATTCGTGTACCTGATTGCCGCCCTGACGGTGACAAGGATATAAACCCACGGCCTGGTGAAGGTCTTCCGGTTTTCCTGGCGAGTCTATACATATGCCGCTAGCGAGTTGTCTTATCTGCGTTTAACAATTCGATACATACAACATTTTTTTTAACACCGATTCACGATACTGCTATCGCATTTATATTATTTTTTTTCTTTTTTGTATATTTTAATATTTTTATCCTAATTTATTTCTTACGTCTACAATCTCTAAGCTATATTTTTCATTATTATTATTATCCTTGGCTCCTCCGCTTCCGTACTTTGGACAAGCATAATAAAGAAAGAAGAAAACAAAAATCAGATCACATCAAATCGTGCACACACAAAACACAAACAATGCAAGGGGTTAATTATATATGTACACGAATGTTGTTAGAATGTTAGATCGACCTTTAAAAAACAACGATATCACGTTTTTCGACAATTTTTTGTTGATCTATTTGTTTGTTTACAATGACTTTCTACAAAAACATTGTAGAAAATGAATGTAGCTTTTTTTCATTTACTTCTAATCGATGCGAAACGAAAAATCGTAGTTTCTTTATCGTAACAGAATACGAGAACGACGTGAAAATAAGAATAGAAAATAGAAACTGAGATATAAGTTTTGACGAAAGTTTTCTCAGGGTTGCCGGACGAAAATTCGTTCAGCAGGTATTATCCATTCTACCTGATTTCCTCCTTGTCGATGACACGGGTAGAGTCCAGTTGGCTTATGCAAATCGGCCTTTCGTGCCGGAGAATCCAAGCAGGTGTTGCCTCCTTCTCCAAGATTACGTACCTGTCGTCGTTTAATGTTAGTACGATTATATCTCGGGAATTAATATCGTTATTAATGTCATTAGTAACGATTAGTTCTATTCGTACAACGTTTCTGGCGCAATTCAACAGAAAATCATATAATACGAAAGAAAACAAAACCGGGGGGTAGGTAGAAAGCGAGAACGAAAAACAGTAAAAAAAAAAAGAAAAACGGAAAGAATAGTTAAGGGGTTTGTGGGAGAATAATTTTATTCGGCGTTCCTGAAAATAAATTCCAACGAAAAAATATTATTATAAGCAGAACACAAATAATATATAACATAATGATAATTTCCTGCTTCGAAAATAGTATCTGAAAGAAAATAAAATGAAGCAAGAACGAATATAAAACTCGCGTGTAAGCGAAGCTACAATAATTTCAATTAATTGTACTTATTATCAAGCGAGATCTCAGAAAAATGAATTTATTATTTTAAAAATTAGCGAATTACGAATTTTTGTATTATTACGACAGAAATTGGGGACAAAATGTTTACCTCGAGCGATAAATATTCGTTCTCTATAGTAACTTGCCTTATAAAAATTACGCTGTCCCAACGAGTTAACAAAGATAGCGTGGGGATCGAATAAAAATGCACTCGACATTTTTATCGTCTACCTTCTCGCATTTTTTGCATCCACCCGTACTTTTTATTCCAAGTACGAGAGAACATTCGAAAGGAAAGGACAAAGAGAGAGAGAGAGAAAAAAAAAGAGAAGAGAAGAAACAAAAAGAGAAAAAAAAAGAGGAAGAGGTAATGGAGATGGTAGGTGGTAGTAGTAGGATAGAGACAAAGATAGAGAGAAGAGAAAAGAGAGAAATTCGGGGTTGAGGGGGGTAGGAGAGGCCAGGTGAAAGTCAGAGGACTACATGACCGTACGATCGAACTGTCTCATTTTTCAAGCGGAAGCTGCAAGCAAATCGGCAACAAGAAAACGAAGCTCCCCTGAACTTTATGTCGAAAGAAATTCTAGTAAGCGCAGGGCCAATATGTATGCATGTATCCGTCCATGCATACACAAATACATATGCGCTTGCGCGTACGTATATACATACTTACTTACTTAAACACATAAGTGTATAAGTATGTATATGTGTATATATGTGTGTCGTAGGATGCATTCAGTCACGAAGCTCGGTCAGCAGTCCTGATTTCACTGACACGCAAGAATTCTGTGGTCGTTGCAGTTTCAAATGTGAGCATCTTCATCTTTCTCTCCTTTTTCTTCGTCTACCTCGGGCAGCACTCTACTACTACCACTACCTTCTTTCTCTTTTTTCTCTTTTCATATCATGCTGCTGCTGCTGCTAGTATTCCACCCCACCTTTCCCTACTTTTACTCTTCTTCCTTTTCTTTTCTCCTTTTTTTTTTTTCATCGTTGCGATCGTCATCCTCGTCGTCGTCGTCGTCGTCGTTGGTCGTAAGCTAAAATAAAAACTAAGTGACTTATCGCTAACTCTTCCGAGACACAGTTTTCCCCTCAAATTTCCAAGGTACGGTCATGATCAGGAAGATTTTTCACTCTACGATCTGATTCGGTCAAACGAAAGAAGAGTTTGAAGTAACCTCGAGGATCCCTCCGTTACTATCCTTCCTTCTATCACAACCTTTTTTCCCACACCTGCTGGACGTGTCAGGATTTTTCAATGCGTTCTTGATCTCTCTCTCTCTCTCAATGTCAATAGAAAAATCATATTCCCTGATACGTGGATTTGTCAGATGGTAAAAAAATATTGATAGATAAGAAAACGAATATCGAATAATTTCCAAACGTTAACAACACCGGGTGGTTGGTGCATTGCTGCCTCGTCGATTTAGAAACGCGAGGAAGTTGCGTTATATACACGGCACGCAAAAAGAAAAGAAAGAAAACAAGAGAAAGGAAAAAAGAAAGAGAGAGAAGATTCGAAACGACTCGAAAATCGCATTTACCTTTCCTCCTCTCACTCTCTCTCTCTCTCTCTCTCTCTCTCTCTCTCTCTCTCTCACTCTCTTTTAACCAACGAATAAAATTCGTCTCGTTTGTCGAGGCTCACGTACGAAACGTAACACGTGCAATGGAAATTATTCACGCTGTGCACGATTTCTGGACAGGCTCGTCGAGCACCGAGAACTATAAATTCTCTCTCTCCCTCCACACCCCCCCTGCCACCCCATTTATCCATCCCAGCATACGACGGTCGTCTCTCTGATGCGCGAGAAGAGGCGTCAACGTGATTTACTGGAAGATCGGCGCGTCCCTTTGACCGAGGGGGGAAGAAAAGGGAGGAGAGCAAAAAAATATACGAAGGGATTAGAAAGAGGAGAGATGACGAAGGGCTTGAGATGACGTAAAGAGATGAGAGAAAAGGAAAAAAGAGGAGAAAATTTTCCTTCGAAGCAAAGAGAAGGAACGGCAAAAGGGGGAGGAAAGGGGACAGGGTTGAAGAGAAGGGCAACCGAGGTTCGTGACTTTCGAGCATGGAAATTGTTATTTTGCATGTCGAGACATTCCGGAACGTAGCGAACCCGCGTGCAATGCTTTTTCCTGAATATATCTGCTCATTCTTTAATCTCTTCTTCCTTTTTATCGTCTATCCTTTACAACCCTTCTGTCCCTAGAATCTCCTACTCGCGATCGCACACCCTTGCCGTTGTTGTTGCTGCTGCTGTCGCTGGTTAGTGTTGTCTCTGAGAAAAATATTGGAAAACGCGTTCCTTCTCTATATACCTACACGCTCCTCGAAATACGTCGGATGTTGGATATCAGAAAAGAGAAGGAAGAAGTAGAGAAAGGAAGAGTGGAAAGAAAGAAAGAAACAAAAAGATAAATGATAGGAACAGGGGATGGATAAAATAACGCTCGATAGCATTCGCACAACTCGACACCGAATTCCGTTGGCTTCTATTATCATGTTCGATCGACGGACGTATTGCTTTCAAGACGCGCTATTCCCATTGGCCAATAAGAACCGAGAAATAGGAACGGAAATTGCCCAGCGAATTTCCGGTCAATAATAGGATATTGGAAAAAGGAATGTTTTCTTTTTTTTTTTGTTTTATGCTTTTTCTTTTTTCTTTTTTTTACTATTACTATTAATTTAATGCGTTTGAATCGATCGACAGATACACGACTTTAATTATGTCAATTGAGACAGCCAGCAAGCTTAATCATGACTATTTCATTTTACCAAACGAGACACGTGTGATACGTTATCGATCATTTAGCGATTACGAATGCCAGGAGGAGTGTCTCCGTGCTCGGATATAAATCAAGATCCATGAGTGATCGTTAGTAACGAGGGAGGAATTAAAACTGTATTGCTAGACCAATCCCTGCGAGAAATCAAAATCAAATTGGGTTAGATAGTATACATTCGAGAATCGATAATCTCGATTTTGATCCAACGTACCCCGTGTGTGTATACAAAAGAGAATAGTAAAATGATTAATCTTTCAAAGAACGGTCATCGTTTTGTAGGATATTTTTTACCTTGTTTATTTCTTTTCCTTCCTTATTTGTTCCTCTTTTCTTTTCATATAAAAAAACAGGATATCAAAAAAAGAAATATACTATCGAACAATATCTATAAGCTCGGGAAAACAATTCGAAACAATTTCGAGAGACAATTGATTGTATAAACATCGAATATCTTCCTCTTGATTCGTTGATATACACACGTGATTTTGATAGTAGGTACGTAAGTAAGTGTATGTGCGTATAGATGGATGAGTGTGTGATAAGAGACTAAGAGAAATGTCTTTTTATTGAAGATTTTGAAAAGAAAAGAAAAGGGAATTCCTGATGGGCGATCGCGTAGGACGAATCGATTTCCGATCGGAAATCCGACGATGAGAGGAGAGAAAGCTCGCGAATTCTAACCAATCGAGATTGCCCCGACAACGGCGACCCCCAAGCATTGTTGCCCAATCGAAGCAGCCATTGTTTCCTGTGTCGCAAGCTCGTCGGCATCAATCATCGCTTCTGCCACTAACAATCCTACACCCCCACAGGACGTTGTAACGTTGAACCAAGGGGGAGGAGGGGGAGGATGAGTAGTACCACCTCGCGAGTTGATCGGATTGGAGGAGCACGGAACAAAAGGCACGAAGCGTCGCTAGGTATACGACGAGTACATTTACCTTGCCCATTGAAGACATAGCTAATCGATTATATAGTCTGTTTGCTTTGTGATCGATGAAAGCCCAAAGCCGACGCGAAATTTCCATATCAATCAGATCGGTGCATCACTCGGAAAAAAATCCCCCCCTTCACTTTTTAAGATCATTCATTTTTCTTCCTTTTACAATAAAAGACTAGTTTCTTTTAACATGATTTCAAAGCGCTCATCGTTCCCAAACTAAATTGTGTATCTTTTAATTATGAAATAAATATTATTATATTTTTGTTTAATTTCTTAATGGGACGACAGTCCGGGTAAGTTCAAATGTGGGTCATTTTACTATTAACGTTTAATTGAAATATCTCGAAGGTGATATCACATGAATTCGCTATAAATATTCAACATATTATTACTGCTAAGTATTTAAACCTTTTTCTTTGTTTGCTTTCGGAGAAATTCCGGTTCTCAACTCCTTCATGATTTATTATATATAGGAAATCTGTGGCTAATTAATCTGATTCCCAATCTACGTTAACGAGAATAAATAACATTTTAATTGCGACCTTTACACAACTTCCGACTTTCCTTACTCGATTTCAGTTTAATAACACGATCGACGTTGTTGCGAGGGGTCGTGTCGCAAGTTATACGACTCTGCGAATTATCATCTCCGATTTCGTAAACTAATTTTCATCGTGATAATAATGCCCTTGGCGCACATAGACAGAGAAAAAGAGATAGATAGATGGAAAGGGAAAAATATAAAGAGAGAGAGAGAGAGGGAGGGAGAGGGAAAGAGAGAACTGTAAATTAATTAACGGGAAACTCAATTAAAACACATCCGGCAATGTATAGAAGCCAGTGCTTTCAAATTTTGCCACGGGACACGCCGCGAAGCCAGTAAACAAACGAGCTATTATCGAAACGATATTGGTTGGTCAAAAAGAAAAAGAGAAAGAGAGACAGAGAGAGAGAAGAACGCATAAAGTACAGAGGAAAATGCGTTAAACGATAGTAATTAACGTTTGACGATTTGTTAAACGTTGCCTTCAGAACTGATTATATATATATAGTACATACTAACACAAAAGTTTCTACTTTCAAAAGAGATAAAGATCCGATAAATATTCGAGAAGAGATCAAGAGGAAACGTAATATGGTGAAGTAAGGGGAAAAGAGAGAAAGTTCAAATGTATTCGGAATGCGTCCAACTAGCCCAGTCAATAAGAGGTGAAGGAAAAACTTTCAGGTAGAAGTTCTCGACAGTTTGATACAAAGGTAATTCGACGTCGCTGAATCGAATGGTG